>NW_010126544.1:21794-102701 GCF_000699245.1 Pterocles gutturalis
TTATCTTGTCATGTTTTGTAGCAAATTGACTTTTACAAGGCAGCAATTCAAAAACATGAAAGAGAAATGTGCTGAACAACCCATCCCTCCTTGTTCCCCCATCCAGTGTGTGCTGTCAAATCTGCCACAGTGGCCCCCACGGGCATGGTGGTGCTCGGCTCCCTCGCTCGCAGGCTTTGGGCGTTCTGTGTGCGTGAGCTGTGTGGGTCTTGATTTTATTATTGTGCTTTCAAACTCCCAAGTTGCTGACTTTTCAGCTAAGTACGGCAGTTCAAACATGGCTTTCTGTCATGTTTCACTTTACAGGCTTAATAGGATTTCATTGGTACAGCAAGAGTGACAAATGCACTGTTAGCAACATTTTGCAAATCTTGCTGCTTTTCAGCTCTGCTCACCCACAGCCTGAAACCTCGGATGGTCAAAGAAAAATGGCCAGAAAGCAGCTAGGTTCCTGGGCTTGCCCAGACTAGCATGGCCTTTCACTGCCTCTGAAGGCAGGGTATTGAGCTAGATGCACTGCTGGTCTGACCCAGAAGGGCATTTTCAGTGTTTTTAAAGCATGTCTCTATTCCAGTGTCAGCACCCAAGTAGCCGTGCATATGGCATTTCTGCATTCTCAGATGTCTGGCAAATGTGCCTGGTTTTTGTTTATTTTTAAGGGGTTAATTTAAAATGATTTAAAATGTATAAAACTCTCCTGCCTTCTGGGAATCCAGAACATTCATCCCATGTATGCCTCAGCAAATGGCTTCTATTTAATACCATCTTTGTACATTATCATTGAGAGATGGCTATCTCAGAGAGCTAAACTGTGGATGTGCCCAAGGGTGAAAAAAGAACAAAAAAGTAAGACTGAGGGGAGGGGAGATGGGAGAAGGAAAGTTCTTTGTGTAGGTTTTTTTCAATGGGTAATGTGTGTGAAGGGTAGGGGTGGAGATGCTCTAAGGAGCATTTTGAGATAACAAAATAGCTTGCCTAGCTAAACAGGGTGGATTGAAATGACAGCCCTACCCGTCCTTCTCTCTTGCTCTTCTGCAAACTGACTGGCGCTCAAGCAGCAGAGTTTACATGCAGAGCAGGGCTGTGCACAGCTCCTTTTCCTCTTCCCTTGGATTTTGAGATGAACCTTCAGGCCTAGTGGTATTTTCCTTCCATCTCCCGAGTTTAGCAATTTCAGTGTGAAAAAAGCTTATTGGCCAATACCTCTCCCAGCTCTTTGCAGTTTGACAGGTCCTCTGCCACCGGCGTGTGCCTGTGTGCCACCACACTCCATGGACCTGCTCAACAAACCCTGTCTCAAGCCACAGTGGTCGTTTTCTTGAAGACACAACTATTTCCTCAACAGAACTTTCCTCTGTAGAAATGACTTTTTTCCTTTCCTCCACGGAAACTACTTGTCACTCAAAGGACCCGTCTGGTTTTGAAGATGAGCCAGGCAGACCAGAGGTCCAGTGAAGGACAGCCACCCTGATGCAGCAGGTTTCAGATCCCCCTGCTGCCGGTCCCATGTGTAGATTTTATTTCCTGTCACAAGTAAGGTTTTAAAATCTTTTGAATGGCTCACCCAATAGAAAAGTCTCTACTCTGTATTAACGGTTAATGGGTCTTTCTAGCAGATGCAAAATCCAGTGAAACATATGCAGTTTCTTTGGTTTTAACAGGAACAGATGATTTAATAAGCAGCTATAAATCTCTTGGGAATGTACAGACATAGTCAAACAGCACACTTCTGCCAGATTTTTCACTGACTAGACTTATAGCCTATGAGTCATAGCGGTCTGCTCCACTCTCCACCTCGAATGCCTGTTGTTGTTTTGGCTTTTAGAGCTGCTCTGTGCTGCATATGGGGGTTTTTATCACCTTCTCCTGTTAATGCTCTTGCTCTTTCATCCAGAAGACAGCGTTCAAGCAGTTGATTCTCATTCTCTGTGTGTGCATGACAGTGCATGACATTTCTTTTCCATTCCCTAGCCCAGCTTGTCATTTTTAAAATTGTATAGTGAAAAATATTTCTGATTATTATATTAATACAGCCTCCTACATGGGCTTAGTAGTGGGAATCTGGTTAAGTTAAAGAGGTATAGTCAGCCTCTTTCTTAATACAGCAATGTTTTCCTTCCAGCAGTCTGCGGCCAACTTACAAAGTTTAATAAATTTATACTAACAGTATTTCTAATAGATTCAGTTATGAGCTTTTTAGAGATAAGGAAACCAAGACAGACAGCAGAAGCTGTTTGTGTTACCTGTGGCTCAGGCTGAACTGCAGGGGAGGGTTATATTTTCTAAAGTATCAAAGTGCCATTCAATGGATGTAAAATGGCACTCTGCTTTACAAATGTCTTCTTTTATATTGTGTTGGTCTGCTGCCTTTCCGTAAGTGTTTTAGATGTCTAGATTTAGATGGGATTACAAGCTCCTGTTTTATTTTGCAGTTGGTTTGCAAGCCATGTGAATTCCACTCTAGAGGAGGTGAGGTATTAGAATTGCTAAGATTTGCTCCAGGTCACACCCGGGTAAGGCAGAGATGAAATTAGTGACAAAACACGAGGCTTTGTATGGATTTTTAACCATTGTGGAGGTTCTTGCAAGACAGGTGCAGCTTATTTTGAACACAGCTGGATGGAGGGGATTTTTAAAATGGTCCAAAATACAGGTATTTTTTTTTTTTAATCTTGCAGTGCAAGTATCTAATATTTTATGGTGTGACCAGATACAAAATTTAAGAAAAATTGTGCAAAGTTCTGACTTCATCATACACAGGCAGGAAAAATCAGGCTCTAAATCTTTCACTGGCTCAGGACTGCGTTTGCATTTGTACTTTGGGACTGTGTAAATTGTGAGAAAGTTTCTTGTTTTGGTCATAGGGAGAACGAAGAAAGCCTGTTCACGTTTGGCCTTCTTCCGGCTGGAGGGAGTATCAAAAATGCATAGATGTGAATCAGGTCAAGAAACTAGAAACAGCCTTGGAGGCTGATTAATGTACAGCATTGTATAACATGATCAAAGATACGCATTGTTTGAGTTTATGGCGAGACTGCAATTTACTGCATCGTTCCAATACTATTTGCTTCTGATTTCTCAGTTCTTCAGAAAGCCAAACAGATATTGTCTTACTAGGCAAAGAAAGCTGTCTAAGGTCATATAACTGGATGGTGTCAAAATTAAGAACAACATTTGATTCTCCTGACTCCTGGTTAGGTCTCTTCACTCTGCACAGGAAGCAGAGTAGAGGGTTTCAACCCTATGCATATGTGTAAAAAAAAAAAAAAAAAGCCTTTCAGCTTTTTCTGGCAAACTGAGAGTGTTGCTTTATGCTTTCAGTAAGCACAGAGCTCTCATGTTTACTGATGGGATTTTCACACGTCAGGAAATTAGAAAACTGGAGCCATAATCAACGTGTCTGTTCTTGAATGGGGAATTTTCCCCAAAGCAAGTTGTGATGCATGCTCTTGATGATTTGAATCTTAGAGTTCAGACTTTCCATAAGCTGTTTCCAGCATTGTAGGCACTAACCTGTGTTTGCAGTGAACGTACACACTCCCAACTGCAAGGGCAACAGCCATAAGTTACACGTTTAAATCTCGGCATAACTCTGTGTGATTAGTTGGGAATGGTCTCAGTTGGGAATGGCATTTAGAAGTCTGCTCCCGCTGTGGTGTCTAGATGGAGGTGTTGGTGCAGTGTTCAGTGCCCATGCTGCTGCAGGCTTGGTTAGGGGTTAGCTAGAAATCAAGACTTTTAGCAGACAGAGCTTTTCCTAGCACTTCTGCACTGGCAGCAGGGTCTTTTGCAAACTTTCTGGTGTGTGGTCTTTGCACACTAAATGGCTAACAGCCCGTGTTGTGGGATTTCACCATTTTCATAGTAGGAATGGCAACCAGCAGCAGTTCCAAGGAGTGACTTGTCCATCCCCTTAAAGCAATGTACATGGCAATGGGGAACATCATGTGACTACATGGACCTTATCCAGTGTTTTAAAGGAAAAATATCTATAACAGTGTCCTGGCTTATATAAGCCGTATAGTTTTCCCAGACTTGGAAGAAAAGCACTGGTACTTTCCCAAGCTCCGCCCTTTTCAGTTTGATGTTAAAAAAAAAATCAATTCTTGCTTTTCTTTTGTCTCCAAAATGGGAAATACTTCAATTAAAAGAAGAAATTATGCTTTTTCATGGCAAGAGGCAAAATCTTATCTCTGAGCCATCAGTTTTGATGAGAGTAAATCAGAATGTGGACTTTCTTTTTTGTTTTCTTCTTAAATAATAGCCTGTACTGCTAGTGGTGAAGAGGAGTCAGGTATGTAATTCCCAGCAGCCTAAGAAGGAGTATCGGGAGAATCCTTCCTTGGATGTGGGTCTGTTTTCAGAGGCTTCCCCCAGCTCTGTTTGGAAGAACACACAGAATCAGAGGAGGAGGAATGACCTTGCTTGTAAGGCATTCATCTGGAGCTGAGGCTCTGGGAGCTGAATTCCCAGTGCTGGGACTGGCTTCCTCTGTGGTCTGCAGCCTGTTGCTCAGGGGATGTCTGTGCTGCACAATGGAGCCCGGGACTGAGAGCCCTGGAGCTGACTCCGGGAAG
The DNA here is from genome assembly GCF_000699245.1 of Pterocles gutturalis. NCBI lineage: Eukaryota > Metazoa > Chordata > Aves > Pterocliformes > Pteroclidae > Pterocles > Pterocles gutturalis. The sequence continues at coordinate 26,372 of NW_010126544.1, forward strand.
TCTGCATGGCCCTACAGAGCAGTGGGGCACTGTGTGGAGGCACAGCCTGCTTCCCCCCAAAATACAGCTGCAGTAGTTCAAGCATGGCCTTGTGCTTTGGGGCTGTGCTGTTTCCAGTTCTGGAGTTACGATGCTTGCGGCTCATTTAGACAACTCTACCACATCCATCGCTAAACCCAGGAAGCACTGAGGTACTGAGAAACTAACACAAGAGTTCACAAAATGTTTAACTGTCTGCATGCTCTTGTTTTGGATGTCTTTTGTTTTGCACAAGCTTCCACTGTCACTGACTTTCATTTCCTCCGTGGCACTGGTAGCCAGCTAGAAGGAAAGCTTAATTTCAGCTGTTTCCCATGCCCAAATTGTTTTCCAGGAAGAAAAAAGTTGTGATATGCCTTGGAGTTCAGCTGACCCCAACTGCCTTCCAGGTCCTAACTATGATCTCAGGGGAGGCAGCAGAGCCTGGTGCTCAAAACCCCTTTGGTCACACACTGAGGGGCCACTGTGCAGCCTCACACACAAAAACACTTAACCCTTACCTGACTGTAAAGTGTCGTGAGGGCCACGGATGAAAGAATGGAAAGAGCTGTGCATATTCAAAGCAACGTTTTTTTATCTACTCTATCCAAAACAGAAGAAAACAGCTGTATTGTCTGTGGCTTGAAAAATCTGCCTGGTGTGATGATTATGGCAATATAAAAGACAAACTCATTGTATGTCTAAGAAAACACATGCTGTCACTGGCTTTGATTTAGACGGGGTGTAGGTGATGGGAGCTGTGCTGGGCTGGCTCTGGCAATACCCTTCCTCCCCAGGGATGCTAAGCAGGGCTCTCAGGCATCCCCCCAGCATGTTACAAGCAGTTCACAGGGCCTCCTGGCCAACTTGGAGGTTCAAGTCATGACTGAAATAAAGGAAGCCAACTGCAGAAGTTAAGTCATTGCTTTTTGTCCAAAGGAACATCAGGCTAACAGTTTCTTCTTAGAGTCTCTTGGCTAACAGTCTTTGGAAGATAAGATCTATCCAGTCTGAGGGGGTTGCATAAACTTCCTGTGAACTTTCATAGTTGATGATCAAAAGGAATCACAAAACATGTTGTCATTATTTATCTATTTATTTATTTATTCAGAAGGTCAAAGACCGCACAGCGCTATTGGTTGTGATTTTCTCATGTAAACAAGGTGATACCGTACTGGATGGTCTGCCTTGGGCCCTCTTATTTTGGGGTTTAAATTAAGAGCTCTTTTGCAGTAGGGGGAAAATGCAAAAAATACAGCTGCCACCCATATCCTGCTTCAGGAACCAGCACTGCGTTATTGAATATACCTGTCCTTGTGTCAATCACTTTGCTTAGAGATCCTCTTCCCTCCATAGGGCCAATGTAACAATATAGATCGTTCCCAACAGCATCTTCTTTGTCCTACTACCTGAGTGCGAGTACAGGAAAGGCTACCTTGATGACAATTTGAAAAGTGCCTCTTCAGGTGAGGATTTGGCTTAAAGGATCTGTATTCCCATCGTTTATGTGCCCTGAGAAGGATTCTGCCCCTCTGTTCCCATTGAATCAAAGCTTTGAAACACTGGCTCAGATGTACACAAGATTTAGTTCTGCCAGACTTACATCCTTGTGAGTCCTGCTTGCATTGCAATTCCAGGTGTGAGGGGATCTGTTTTATAAATTGCCTTTTTAGTCACATGTGTAGCATCTTGTGTCACAGGATGTGTACTGTGAACGAGGGCAACAGAAACTTGTGCTTTGGCTTTTACTTAAAAGAAACAGTGGTGAACTAAGACAAACTGAGATATCTTGCATTCATGTAGGGTCAAATCAGAGTTCCTGTGGAATTTCAAGCAACTCATTGACATCTTTCCTGATATGACTAATTCCCAAGGGAAGCTTGCTTGTCAGATTTACCTCTCTTCTTGGGACATAAATCCACACTTGATGGGGACATAAGCAGTAAAAAGTGTACAGGAAGAGACTAACACCTATAAAGGATAACATTTTCTTCTTCTGTCCAGACAGGACAAATAGTCTCCCCTTGGGGGCTTCCCCCCTCCATCAGTTTTTTGGTCCTACAGCTTTCCTGCGGTTTCTTTTCAGGCATGTCTGGGATACCGCACAGGAAGGGTGTTGACTGGAGTGCAGATGGGTTCCAGACAAGGCTGGCTCTGGAGAGTTAAGGTGCAGAAGGACTTATTTACATGAGTTTCCCACCTTTTGGTTATCCCTGTGGCTTGGCCTGTGCCTTGGTCTGGTGCCATCTGACACAGTTTGCAGCACTGGGACGTTGAGGGCTGGCAGAATGGGCTGCCTGGGCCCAGAGCCAGCTCGTATGGCTTGTTTGGCTTTGCACCGCTTTCCTAGCAGGGTGAGCTGTAATATGTGTCTCCTGTTATGAATCAGACCATAGGTATGGATAATTCTCAAATCAGTCATTTACATGAGTTAATTCCACACTGCTCAGGTTTAAAGTTGTTTTATTAAGGAATTATTTGGCTTATTGCTCAGCAGATTTTCAGCCTCGTTAGCAGGTTTAGCATGGGGAGTGTGTCCCAGTTATATTGCCAAACAAAGTCTTAAAGCTTTAATTACCAAATTGAAACTCTTTACATCTCTCTTTTCTGAAATATACAACGTTACTAAAGCACCACTTTGGTAAAATATTGTAGCATGTTTGACATATTTTTAAGTTCTTTTGAAGTCAATGTTTAAGTGCTTTGCTGAACCAGGGCCTAAAACAATAACAGTCACCAAGTTAAGCCACTTTATTTCTGAATGAGTGTTCGCACAGGAGTTGAATGTGTGTTAGCTTCTTGTCGTGACCCCCCAGATACAGATACTTGCTTTGTTTCACTGAGTCGCTTAGCAACTTCTGCAAATTCCTGTCTTGCACCCAGTTGAGATGTCAGAGTCAGACCCAAGTATGACAGGCTTTCATTTGCAGAATGAGATCAAACTGAAACGGGATATAGGGCCATAAAAGGATTGGCAGCATCTCAAAGAGTGCACAGCTATGATTAGTCATTTCCTATATACATATAGTGTGTGTGTGTATATATCTACATGCACCCCTTTCTTTTTTCTGTGTTAGTGAAATCACTACAGTGCCTCACATGTGAGCCTCGTTGGGCTATTAAAAAGATCATGGAAATTTTTAATTCTCCTGCTAGAAGAGAGAGTAGTGGAAATACTGTGGGTAATGGATCTGATGCTGCAACGGGGGAAGAAAAACAAGTTCATAGCTGGCTGATCTTAGACCTACATGTGTGCCGTCTCGTTGCTACCAGGTGGCCGCCTGTGTTGGGTCAACGCCTTCGCTTTGTTGTTTGCAGGGCCATGATATACTCTTGTACCACTTGCTCCTAGCAAAACATGGTGTAGTGAGGCCAAACTGAAGTTAATGTGCCGCTGAAGTCAGTGGAAGTTTTATTCACTTCATCAGAATGGTGCTTGTGGGGTCAGAGGTGTTATCTTGTGTCACTTGCTTTAATGCTGTGCTGTTATGCCGTTGTGTTGGAGTGTTAACAATAGAGGCCAGGTTTGTGAGCTGTTAATTTGGAGGAGAACTCAGTGGTGCTGTGGGACTGCTCCAAAGAGTATGGGGGTTCCTGTCCTGGATGTAATGATCTTGTCCCACCTGGTAGTCACAGAACGCCCCATGCAGCAGTGCTCTAAATAAAGTACGAGCAGCACAGTTTTTGTACCCCATGCACGCTTTCCGTTATGAGCTGGCTGGGGTCTTCTCCCCCATTTCCATACCCCTGCAAGTCACTGCCTGGTGAGCAGGAAGTGCTGCCCAGCTCCCTGCCTCTCCCGGTGACATCAGCAGCAGCTGCAGGCACTTGCCTTTCCATGGGGTTGGGTTAAAAGTGTACTGGGACAGGGTACTCAAGCTTCACTTTTTGCTATTGCGTCTTAAATTTAACTAAGTTCGAAGAGAGAGATATCTGTTGAGATCACTGGAAAGATGGTCAGTAACTGCGGTGCAGAGATGACACGAGAGGAAGAGAAATAAGGTGGCCATCTTCTATGGGAATGGGGCAAAACTGCTTCTGAAGGGCAGAAAGTTATTTGAGGAGGGGGAAAAATCGTAAATCATTTTACAAGAGCATTCTTATGTGAAACTTCATTTTATTTAAAAAATGCAAAGGAAAACGTCACTGAAGTTGGTGCAGTGGTTAATCTCCATTTATACCTACTAGAGATCTGTGCTGTTGTTGTGGGCAGCCTAGTAGCTCATCTCTGTTTTTGTCTCTTTAAATCCCCAAATTAATGATATGTTTTCACCTACTGAAAGTGATAAATCTTCCCAAGTTGTTTAGGAGCAAATATGATTTTTGTTTCGTTTCTGCCGCTGACGATGGCCGCTTGATTTGGAAAGTGTTCAGTAAAGAATCGTGGAGAGAGCGGCTGGCCCTTCCCTTTCCAGTCCCAAGGGCAGAGGTGCCAGATGTGCCCCGGGGAGGACTCTGGCTGCACACTCACCATTTTCAGTGCGTGTCTGCTCCTGCGTGCGCCGCGTGGCTTCTCCATCCTGCACTTGTGACAGCAGAGCATAGAGAGGAGGGTGTTCAGCCAGTCAGAAATGGGAAGTGTATCAGGAATGAGAAACTAAACATCAGCCATGTGGGAGTAATGGATTGTCTGTCTCCTGCAGGGGATGAGGATACTCATTCTAAGGGTTTTTGGTGGCAGTGTAGCTGTGACACTGTAATTAATGTAATGCCAGCTGTTCATCATGTCTTCTCTTCATGATCCTAAACTCTGTCCTGATCCGAAGTTCTGTTCTGAGGTGTTGATGTGCTCGCAGAAAAGCCCAGTGAGAAAAAAGTAAAAGGTGGGAATGTCTCTTGTTTCACTGAGGCCAATCTGAGCAAAATATTTCACCTTTTTTGACAAGGAATAGATGAAAAGTGTATTCACAAGGCTTAGAACTGAAATGCGCTTGTCCGGGGTCTTCTGTGGTAGTACCCTGCCCAAGACCAAAGCTTGGGCCGTATTTTACTACTGTGCTTTGTACCTACATATTTGTGCATGCATAATATATTTTAACGACTTCATTATTTTGTTTGGAACTTTAAACTGTAACAGAGTGCATATGTAATGCAGTGAGCATTTCCCATTGTTTATAAACACCAGCTTGCATGCTCCCCAGAGATCCTTGCCATATATGCAGATGTGGTCCCCTGATGAAGTGCTACAGAGCCTCGTGATAAACTCTGGTGGGACATGATGCAGACAGCTGGTACATGCTCCTATGCTAACAGTAATGGGGTCTGTAGAAAATCCAGGGCTGATCAGCCATTTCATTTGTCCATCGATCAATTCCTAGGTTGGTTTTTTTTTTTTTATTGCTTCCATGTCTGAGCACTCCCTTTGTGGTGATGTAGGGTAAAACATTCCTTTCTTGGGAGGAGCTACCTGTCTCCCTCTTTCCCCAGTTACACAGCTGAAACTGTGCAGCATGCAATGAGCTTAACTCAGTCATACTGGGAACTTTTCAAGACAAAAACGTCATAATTTTTTTATATTTGGCTCCTATGCTTCTGCTGGGCTTCACTTAAGGGAAAACTTAGCATGAACCTGCAAGCTTAACACGTGGTGCTTTCACGTCTTTAAAAACTGTTTCATGTGGTATCATTTCAGCATCTTCTGGATTCTTGACAGCTGAAGTAGCTGTCCTTTTATATTCACCTAGCTGCAAATAGTCTGCACTATGACACCTCACGTATACACCTTTAGGTAGTGTTTTTGATAGAAAGAGGGGGGGTTAAGTGTACATTCTGCTGGGAACTCTGTCGCACACAAAATACAGAGTTTTCACAAGTACAGTCAATAATGTTCCAGTGTAGTTTTTATCTAGTAAAAGCTATACGGAGAGACAGATGTTCCTATAAGACAGTTTGGCTATCTCACTGTCTTTGCTATCATGTTACAAACGCAATCAGAAGAGTTGTAATTCTTTTATATCTCCTTGTGTATAAGTGTAGCTGTATTGATTATGTAATGCACAGACGCATTTTCTTGTGTTCAGCTAAATAACATATAAAGGGTGGCATATGCTCATTTATTTTAAGTTTTTTTTGTGGGGGTGGAATATCATAACAGCATAATGAAGTGCTTGACAGAGAAAAAATAAATTTATTTCCTACTTAGTACTGCGAAGTCAGCTTTGCAATTTTACGCCCACTAGAGGGACTGTTGCTTATACTATGCATTACAGAAAGTGGAGTCATGCAGTCCATTTAGTATCTTTTATGAAGTTTTAAAACTTTGGATGACTGACTCCAGTTAAATCCTCTAAAGAGTAAGTCTCCAAGCTATTTCTGCAAGTGTAAAAGCTTGAGCATAGTGCTGTTCTTCTGAGTCCAAACACTTTCTACTGAATTTTCTTACTAAATGTTATTTTTCTTTCTTTTTTTAAAAGTATTTTCTGTTCTCTTGATTTATCAGTCCAAACTTTCCTACATGACGTTGCTGGGATTAATTTAGAATTTTTTGTCAAGGAAAAAATGTTGTGTGCCTTTATTTTTGTTTGCTGTAAGTTTTGTTCTGCAACCATGGTGGCAGTGAATATGGCAAATTAATCAGTTCTTGTATTCGCAAATGTCATTGAAATGGGTTTCTCCTTTAACATGGAGATAGTGAGTTTTGGGAAGAGGAATGTAAACTTACAGTCAGAATGAGAAAACTTCCAATGTATCTGTTTTTTCTTGTCTGGCTGGGGGATTTTTGTTGTTTGTTTGTTAGAGTTGCATGTTCCTGACCTGCACATTTTTCTTCTTAATTACAGAAACATGAAAGAATACAGGAAGTCCTGCATGACCATGGTGAATACCTGTGCTAATTGAGTCACTGTCTGGATACTGGGGGAACAGCAAGGTGAGAAGTCAGGCCATGCCAGCAGTATTTCTTGTAATCTGCATGATTGTATTTCAACAAAGCCTTAGTGCTTTCAGATATCAAATTCATAACAACTCAGGCAAAAACAAATAGCCTGTAGGTTTGAATGCAATAGATTTACTTTTAGTTCAAAGCTTTGGCAAGCAAATATCTCTTTTCCTTCCTGGGGGGTGGGAAAGTACAAGTTCTGGTGTTTTTTGGTTTTTTTTTAAAAGGCAATATCTCTAATTTCAACAATCGATTCATGACCAAAGCTCAGCTTCCTGGGCTGACTCTAGGGAGGGCTTGGAGGAGGGGTGGAATGCTTCAGAAACGTAGCTGATGAAAAGGCATGCTGTTTTGTGGATGCCTCCCAGAATTGTTTAAATCTGTGTGTGTGTGCACGCGCGTATGAAAAGAGAGCGAGAGATATCTCCATGACAACTGGCCCGGCCAGCCTGTGTTCTCTGCAATCATTTTAGCTGGAATCAGTGCTGAAAAAGGTCATATGAAGGAGTTGTGGGAAGCACAGCAGGTATTAGACGCTAAACGACTGGTTTTCTGATTGCCTCTGATAATAAGAGAGAGTTTTGTCTGGGAAATACAGATCTGAGAATGGAGTGGAAAGGGAAATGGTCCAAATTTCAGGTAACAAAAATTGCTTTTCTAATGTTATTTCCTCCTATTTTAAAGTTTAGTGTGGTGCTTTTTTTTTTTTTTTTCTTCTTCTTTTCCGTGGTGTTTACTCCCAGCTGAGTGTCTAAGTGAGCTTGGATTCCCTAGCTCTGGGAATGATGTCATGCAGCAACAGTTGGATTCTATTAGCCCGAAAGATTAAACATCCTGCGTTTTTGAAAAAAAGATACTTTGGCTCTTTGTTGAATCTTGTGCAAAGGCTGCAAGAAGTGTTTTTTTAAAAAAAAAGTTTCTAACTACTTAATTCCCAGAAAATGTCATTTAGGACCTAGATAGCACCAAACTTTAAAACCACTGCAAATTGCTCCTATGTGCAAGAAAATAATTATGGAAGTGTTACAGAATTCAGAAGACATTTCTTTCTTCTTGCATACTCCTATACTCATCTTTAATGAGAAAATTAATTGCACTGTAATTAAGCAGAGGTTTTGGAACCTCCACGCACTTGGGATCCTTTAGTAATTGTTTGGAGAATGTGCTGCTGAAGAGTTTCTTCTGGGTTGGGCTCTGTCTCAAGCTGCTGCTTATGAATAGATGATGCTGGCAGCATTGTTCTTTCAGTCCTGGACTGTGTACTTCATAGCTTTAAATCAGCCTTTTTGGGAGAGGGTAGTGGGGGGAAGAAAGCAGAAAACTAATAATTTCAGCAATTTGAAAGGGTTCTTTTTCCCCCCCTTTTCTCAGACACGTTTGCTAAATGCTGTAGTCAATACTCAACATCAGGATAGCATGCATAGCATTTTAACCAGAAAAACACCTAATGATTAATGTGCAACTGCTATGTCCTAATGAAAAGACTTAGAAAGTGGATATAATCCAGCTTGCCCGAACATCACAAAAATACACTGTACCGATAACCACAATGAAAAGATTAGGTCACCTCTATGCTGTTTAAACTTCCCTCTAGCAGATGTTCATTTCTACTTTTATGCTGCTTTGCTCCCTTCTGTGCATTTTAGGCGTGATCCAAAGTGTGCTGGAGTCCACGGGAGTTTTCCCATCAACTTCAAAGGGCTGCAGGTCAACATCTGCCCCAGAACTTCTCAGCCTCTGTTTCAGTCTTTTGACTGTAGGTCCAGGCCACGGGCTCTCGGCTTTTTTTCCTGAACTTTCCAAACAGAAGGTCTTTTGTGTTCCTCCAAACAATGCCAGGCGCTGCTGACTGGCTTCAGCCTGGCTGCTAACACACGCTGGAGATAATGGGGATGCTTATTTCCGCTTTCTCCTAAAATTGTCCTAGAAGGGGAAAGTGCAGGGAATGGAAATCGGATCCTTCTGTCCCATCTCCCCTCCTCACAAATGGCTGTTGTTTGTGAGCGTGTGTGTGTGTGTGTGTGTGTGTGTGTGTGCAAATTGTTCCCTGATTAAAGGGCAGTATAGGCTGTGCTTCAGGGAGGAGTTCAAGGAAGACTTTAGGGGAAATCCGCATTATTGGGGTGATCTGCCAGTAGAGCACTCCACAGGGAGGAGCAGGCAATCTTTCTACAGCATGCACACAGAACTGACAGCTGTCATCTGCGTCCCTCTCTTGCCTACCAGATTTGACCAACTTGATTCTATAAATAAAATACTACTGTTAGTGAATATCGATTAATAACCTGGTTAAATTATTAGAAAAAATAATAATTTTTCATCCGTTTGATGGTTTAATAAGAAATCCTTGTGCTGTTCCTGACTAGCAATGAAATATCTGTGGAGCAGGTGTGTTAATTCCAACCACCCCCCTCTTTAAGAAGGAACGCTGTGATGATAACCCAAGTTTAAGGCTCATTTGTGGGTCAATGCTATTTGTACCTGAAATTTCTCAGACAGGAAAAGATTAGGATTTTCAAAATCAGAACCACAGCTTTTAAGTGCTTACATTTTACAGCTTGAGACTCCTGAGAGATCTCTACAAGGTGTTGCAAATCGGGCATTCCAAAGGCAACAGTTGTTTTTTGGCATTTATCTGTTGTGTGATGTGATGAGGCGGGAAGCCTGGTGAGTTCTCTCCCAGTGTTTCTGGCTGAGTGGCATTTCCCTTAATGGTCTATGTTGTACTATTTACAAGTTACTTTGAAAAGTGATACAAGGCATCATTCCCATAGTTCTTTAATATAATTTCCATATGTCTGAGCATTCTGAATGGTTTGCATCTTTTATATACTACATATACCTTACCAGTAGGAAATAATTAAAAAATCAGTAAATCATAACATATTTATAACTACACTCATAACAAGATACCTTCTAGCTGACCTGCTATGGTGGGTCATAAACATAACCAACAGCACATAGGCATTGGCACACTATATTTTTTTCATCCATTAAAGGAAGAAGCAACCTGGGAAGGCTGCTGCTATTCCCAGTAACGTGTGGAGCTCTTGCAGCAGTCTGTGCAGGCACAGCGGCTCTGTGCTCAGCACAGCTCCTGTGGACAGGTACTCTGTGGTCCTTACCCCGGCGTTTACAGCCTGCTGTAGCTGTCACTTTGTAAGTACATTCACTTCTGTATCTTGAACTGAGTTGCTTTATATTGCTGTCCTGACATAAATCTCCTAGTTGGTCCCATGCACCCACCATGATTTTGTCAATGGCTCTGTGCCCACATTCTGTCTGTGGATAGTCAGTGGCTCTGAGCTAATGTGGTTCTCATGTGGTTTTTTGATAGGATTAGTTGTGTCCTGTCTCATTGCACTTAGAAGGAAAGTGAAAGGACATGGTAGAAATATTTTTTTTGTTCTCTCTCCTTGGTTATCTAATGAGTAATTTTTATATTCTGAGTTCTAATTGCTTGTTTTATCTAGCATAAGGTCATCTCTTGTGTGATTGCTTTACTCCCTCTCTCCATAGGTTGACAGTGTATGTTTCCTTGTCTGTTGCAGCGAGTTCCAGGTTAATTGCTATGTTGACATATTTCTCTTTATTACTTGGAAATATGCTGCTTTGTGAATGAGATGAGGCTATCTAGAAGCCTAGGACTGACTTCGTCTGCATCATTCAATACTTGGTTTTGCTCTTACTCCCTTTTCTAAATAACCCTAATCCCTTCGATTTTTCTTCTTAGGGCAAGTCTGTGAGAAAAACACTGGAGTTGTCTCTGTTTCTGCTGTTTTCTTTGAAGGTCAGTTGTTCTTCAGAGCACCTGGTGGTACAGTTGTGGACAGATGCACCATTAAATTATTGAACATGAGATTAGTATTCTCCATCTGTAACCTATGCTCACAATAGATGGAATTCATTGATTGAAAACAACGGTGCTGCATATTTAGAAGAGCTGCTTATGAGGATGCTCCAATCTTTCCTTATTTTCTGTAACTTAATTTCAATTCCAGCAGTATGAACAAGTAGTTCTCACAGTTGTTTCCTCTCATATGCTCTTTTCTGGGTATGATGACTGAGTGACTTTCTAAGGTGTAAAATGTGACATGCAAAAGGATTTGTTCTGAGCAGCTCACACCGAATGTGATGAGGGTGGCTACCTTGTAATTACAGCAAGAACCTTGAAATGATTGCACTGTCATTCTGCTCTGCAGTGCAGGCTCTCATTAGTGCTCATCAGTGATCTCTGTTCTCCTTTGGCATCTTTGACCTAGTTACTTTGCTGAACTTAACACAGTTGCTAGTGTGACACAAAGCAGACTCTTTGCACAGCTCTGATCACATAGCAGGGAGAGATCTGGCAACTTTCACACAAATCTGTTATAATTAAGGCTTCCGGTCTGGGATTTAAACTTCTTTTTTCTCTTAAAAGCCTGAGAGGCTTTAAAAAATATTTTTCAGGCTGAAAGTGAATGTACTGCTGGTAGAGGCAAAGTCCCCTGACGGTACTAGCTGCAGGCAGACCTGGAAGAGGCAGGTGCTGCTCTTGTTCCTTCATCAGGCTTTGCAAACATGCTTCCACCCTGAGTGCTTTTTGAACAGAGCCTCCCGCTTGTTCCTCAGTTTCATGTGCCAACAGCAGACTCCTCTAAGCAGTTAGAGGAGTGTTACACAGTTGACTTTCCTCCAGTGCCAGCCTCATGTAGTATTAATTTTCTCTGCCCACTGGGAGCCAAGCTGCTGTATACAAGGGGCTGTTCAAAGGAGTCCCGTTTCCCCATCCTCTCAGAGGCAGTGCTCCCCCTTTGAACCTTTTTTTCCCCGTCCTGTTACAGTTTGATGACAAGAAGATGAATCAGAAGCTAAAATTTCTGCCAATGGCAAGAGCACAACTTGGCATCTCTTGTGCAGCTGGCATCCAAAGGATATAAGCCATCAAATTATCCTGTGCTCCTGGTCCAGCTGAGCCTGTTGGTTTATGATCAGAACGTCCCTCCCCTCTTTAAAGTGTGCATGAAAGTTAAAAGGCATCACTGAGTATTTCCCGCATTATGGTAAATGTGGTAATGTCACAGCTGGACAATTCTGACAGTTCAAAACCTGCTCTCTGCAATGCTATTTCATGCTCTTTGGTAGAGAGCTGCAGCAGTATGGAAACATTTGCAGCTGCGCAGTTCACATTCCCGTGTTTCAGTCTCTCACAGGCCCATGCAGACCTTCTATCACCAGTTTTAAAAGGAGAATAGCTGACAGCTGATTAATTTGAATGGCGTATTCCAGAGAGAGCTGTTTTATGACCAAATTGTCCAGAGTGGCAAGCCAAGAAAGTATTGACTGAAATTACAAAGAAAAATCTGATGTAGAGCACAATCCTGTTTATCAAAAAGATTTGTAGAGGACAAAACAATTTTCCTACCACTCTGCTGTCAACATGTTCAAACCCGTGCTGGGGTGGGTGAGCAGCTGAACAGCTCAGCCTGGTGCGTTCACCCCCTAGCATTTCTTGGGGAGTTCCCTGTAGGTTTTCCCTGTTGTCGCAGGGAAGGGGACATATTGCAACTCAGTCTTCAGAAACCTGCCTGAAAACTAATTTCCAGTGAATAATTCTGGTGTTGTTTTTTGGAGAAGAGTCAAGTTGGTTTCAGAGGAAAGAAATCCACTCTTGGACACTGGATATGCTTCATGTAATCAGCTGATGCTCTGGATTAAGCTGCTCCGCTGTGCATCAGACTGGGTTTCACCGTTGCTCTGACCCTACACTCGTGCTCGGGGCAGCAAAGTCAAAACCCAGGCTTCTGGCTCAGCATAACACTTCTCATTTCAACATTTGCTTACAGTCTGATTTAAAAGCAAACCAACCAACACATCATGGTGGACTGGGAATCCTATAAAATATTTTTAAAGTAACATGGACATATGATGTTCCCGAAACAAACCAGCCCAGGACCCTTGTGGCAGCGGGGTGACGCTGAGAGCCTGCTGGGCTGTTTCACTGCAGCCCGCTGCGGGAGCAGCAAATCTGCCGGCGTGGACAGATTGCCCCTGTGACAGTGGCTCGTTAATGATTGTCACATCAGTTATGTTTCCATGGCAGCCTCAGGTCTGACGTGTGACTAAGCTGTGTTTTATCAGCAAATCCCCTGCTGGCTCTAGTCAGGAGAGCATATGGATAAGAAGAGAAAATTATTCTTCATGCTCTGTGTTGCTGACTGATTCTGCTCTTTGTGAACCAGCTGGCTAGTTGCATTCCTCTGTAATTTGCCATACCTCCTGTATGGGCTGAATCAGTAATTAATTAAAACCTTTTTCCATTTGTTAAGAAGTTCTATTCATTGTTTCAGTGACCAAGGAGACTCTAAAGGTCAGATGGAAGTTTTGGGGAATGGAGCAGAATCAGTGTTCTGACTATTACAGGGCAGGCCTGGGCACCCTTGAATCAAACTTGCTTTTTTGCAGAAGGGTTATGGAGATTCAGATAGGTATGCTGACCGGGGCTGAACCTGTGACGTGAGCAGCCAGACTTGTTCTGTTGCAGTTATTAAAAAAAAAAAGGAGCATTTTATTTATATTCAACTAATATCTCCCTTTGAAATTCCTCATTGTACACTACAAGATGAAGCAATCTGCAACTGTTATCTGTGGGTTATCTATTAATATGTCGTATGCCAAATCACACTTATACATAAAATGAGGGGAAAATTATAAAATTACAGATAAAATGATGATAAAATAATGATAAAATTATAGACATGCGGAGATCTCTTTCTAACAAGATCTGTGATATAAATATTTGCCCCTCTTATGTGGGGAAGGTAAGAGAAGTGAAATACTAGTTGAATACATTAGCTAATATGACATAAATAAGAAAATGAGGAGGGCTGCAGAGCTTTGTGAAGCATGACATGATTGCCCTTTCCTGGATAGAATCAGATCTGCTTACAAGCATTCAGTCCATCTCTGCAGGGAATTGCAAACAGGATGCACCTTTGCTAATGTTGGCAGGTAAGGGAGTTTTTTTAACTGAGGTGACAGACCCTGGGGCTCTGTATCAGAAGGTCGTGAGACTGAATCCTGTGCTACACACCGCTGGCGTGCAGTTTAGCTGATAGCCCTGTGTGTGCGGGTCTAGCTCACCCCAGCTATCTGTATTAGCAGACTCCAAGTAGTAAAACTCATAAGGAACATTTTATCTCCAAACCAGGTAGAAGCTTTTGTTTAAGAGATCCTAACTTTGCCTAAGAGAGGTTTCCAGGAGACTACAGGCAAACCTACTTAGTTCAAGCCTATGTTCTGGGGCTGAGCATCTCATTTGACTGCAGCAACCCCGTGCGCAGGCAGTACTGAGTAACTCCCTGGCTTGAGATTTCCAGTATTATCTCCTAGATGGAAAACGGTGATGCTTCAGCTGCTCAGTAGTGCATTGTTGTTTATTGTGTCATTTCAAACTCTAAGGTTTTTTTAAAAGAAGGAGTAATAAATCTAATTATTATTTATGCAGTTACTGCTATAAATTAAGTCATTGCTTTTTCAAGTATTGTTAGAAATTTTACACAAAGCTGCCAAGTGAAATATGAATCCTATTTTACAGCTCGTGCCTGCTAGGTGCAGAGGGAAAGCCAAATAAAAAAGAAATAATCAGGATATACCTCAGAAAGACAAAATTTGTCATGCACTAATGGCAAATGCCTACTCCTCTGAGAGATCCCCTCATCTCCGTGGGAGCAAAGGCAGAGGGAACAGATCATCTTTATGACTGGTCCAGCATAGTCAGTAGGAGAGTGAAAGACAAGGGAGGGAAATGTGTTTGTTCTCAAAGAATGCCATGTACCTCAGCACAGCTGGGTATTTTGTGAGGGAATACCTTGTGTTTTATGTTTTTAAGCAAAAGCAAATCTCTGTTTTGAGACAGAGGGAAACAATTTATTAAGAAGGGGAAGGCAATGCTTAACGAATGAAGTATTCCTCTGCAAGGTTTGAGATTCAGATTGTGGCTGAAGCATTGAAAGTAGAAGAGGCATCATTTGAGGATAGCTGTTCAAAAGGAGTTGATAACAATTTTGTACCGTGTGAACTTTATGGGTAGCCTGACTGACATCAATGTGACTGTTTCCAGAACTTCAGTCAGACCCCAGAGGCGAGCCCATCACCAGGGCAAGGACAGACCCAGCCCTAGCGAGCCTTGCGAGGGGAACCTTTGCTGTGAGCTGAATGGCAGCTGGTGGCAGTCGTATGCAGTATTATCAATCGTATTGTATGTTCTTTTTCAAAACTACAGCAAAATGAAGCATTAGCTGACTCATGAAATTTAGTGAAAAGTTTTTTTTCTCTCTCCCAGTAACAATCAGTCCTGGCAAGTTACCTCTTTCATTGCACGTTTCTGAGTTGCAGTGATGGTGTAAGAAACTGTGTCAAGACATTATAGCAAACACAGGTTGCCGTAATGTTTGAAGAGAAACTAGTTAAGTGAGACTAACATTTTGGTTTTTGTTTGTATAGTGTTCAGTATGCTAAGTCCTAATCTGTGGCTAAGCTTCTGAAGTAGTGGTGTGATCATAACTGTGATAATAAAAATCAGGCCTGATAAGCATTACTGTTGAATTGAGTAGAGTATTGCCACCTTCTAGCTGTAGCTCTCTAAAAGATACACGCATTGTGATTTTGAAGAGTCATTAGTTATCTTTTGGTTAAAAGGAAGGGAGAATGAGTCAATGGCTATCCATTTGCTCATTGCTTTCTCCCAATCCCATGTGTGGCTAAAAATGCAGTGCTTACAAATTCTCTCCATCCTGTATCTCAATGGGAAGTTTGCATTTCTGTTGTGTTTCTGTAGCCAGCACATTCCTGCAGGCAGTGCAGGCGGGGAAGTGGAAAACCAGCTTCTTAGGATTGTGAAAAAGTACTTCATCTCTTAGCTATCTGCATCCTAGTCTGGAATTTTTTTTCTGTCTCTCAAATCTTTCCCCAGAAAAATGAGTTGGAAGCCGAGGCAGTCTTCCCATACAAGTGACTGAGTCATCTTCCTTGGGAATTGAGGGATCACTGTCGCCTGGAGTTTATAGTCTTAGTGACTAAGATGAACAGATAGAGCGAGGAATTTGTTGTAAATTTATATTATACCATTCATTATTGTTTCTTTTGAGTATAGCAATACAGGGAGAAAACAGATGTCATTCCCACACAGGTTTTCTTTGTATTGATGTAGTAGCAGCCAAAACAATAAATGGTGGGACTCACGAGGAATAAGATGGAGAATTACTATCCAGGCTGTTGTAATGCTGGGTCTCTCAGTCCCTGTAGTAACACATTCTGCAGCAGCCAGGGAACAGCCTAGATGTGATGACCCAATCTGAAGGCAAAGTCATTCTTCAAATTTGCAAGCACCCTCTAAAGACACACAGGGTCAGTTTGCTGATGTATTTGAGCACTCAGTTGCACAAGGAAATTTTAAAATTGTAAGAAGCAGTTTGAAGTTCCACTGAAATAAAAATGAATTTGGTTTGTTGATGGAAGTGGCAATGCCACTAAACAGCCAGCTACCGGAAAATATCATCTAACTGTGCTTTTGGGGTCTGAGGACAATGTTCTCAAAAGCCCTGAGGTCCCACTGACTTCCAGAAATACTGAAGTCCTGAGTGCTCCGAAAGCAGAACTCAAATCCCATAAGCACCTTTGCAGGGTGTTCCTGTGTGCACACTCTCTGTTCCCCTGGGGGCTCAAATACTGTGTCTTCAAACTGTTTCTGAAGTCATTCCTCAAACAGAAATTGTATTTTCTTTTTTCCAGATAGAAAAGTTTATTTTCAGATTGGCAACTATGTAGCCATTCGCTACAGTGAGAAATGTAAGCTGTTTGCATTTGAGATGGAAAGAAATTGAAACCAAGTTGTCCTTCTGAGCTGTGCAGAAGCTGGCTCAGCAAAGGCGGAGTGGATCCATTTGGGAGTCGTGGGGCTTTGAGCAGCATTCCTTCAGTCCTGAAACTGAAGAGCAGTGAGAAGAAAACAATAAGAAACGGGGGGGAAAAAAAGTGAGGAAAGCAAAAGGGTAAGGGAGGAGTGTCTGCACATACAGAGGGAGGTTCAGTGGAATGGCTGTTGAGAGGGATTTTCTCTTTCTGTATCATCAAAACCTTCCAATTAATACACTTGAAGTGTTTCACGTTTGACATTTAAATTTTAAGTTTCCCCCACTTAAACATAGCTAGGTGGATCATATACTTGCAGTTTCACATCCGAGGCAGTATTAATAATCCTAGACATTCAGGTAAAGGTACATGTGAGAGATATCTTTGTGGGGGGGTTAACTTTGCCCTAGGTTAGGGCCAGTAGATCTGTGACGTACGCAAAGCAGTAGATCAGCTCTCGGAAAACTCTGTCTAGGAGTGGGTGACTATACAGCCTTTTCTTCTCCCTCTCTTCCTAGTTAAAAAGGAGTATATCCAAAGGGGATGTGCAGGATATTGTATCCAGTTCTCTTGATCTGAAAGCTGCTAATGGGTGGGAAAGAAATGGCCTGCGCTTCTAACTGTGGGGACGATGTGAGGATAAATGCCCTGAAGGGTAAGAGGTGTGTAAGGCTGTAAAGAAGTAAGGAAAGGAAAGACTTTTAAAATAATTGAATAATTGCATCTCATTCAAGCGATAATTCATAGAACTTGGTCTTGGCTGTCTTTGGACAGAAACTTTGGAACGAGCAGTAGCCAAGAGGTGAATGAAAATGTACCACATTTCTTTTGGTATATTGCCTTCCAAAATAGATGGTGAAGCTTCTTCTGATGGGGTCTATAGCTGCTGTGCTAAAAATATTTTTATTAGTCACAAACAAAGCCACTCAGAGCTGAGTTTAAAAAAGATATTCTACAGCAGTTGTAGTCAGAGCAAGGTTCATTTTAAATTGCCATCCATCCTGTAAAACAATTCCCCAGTGTCAGTCAAAGAAAGTTTGAAGACTTGAAGGGACCTAGACTGATTCACTGTGCCTGTTATTAAGTGGCCAAGTAGATAAAATGTAAGAATGCAATGCAAAGGAGATGTGGTGGTTTTACACTGGGCAAAACACACGCTTTTAAATTGTTAGATGGGAATGTTTTTACTGGCATGTGAAAGCTTGGTCAATAATTAACAAATTAATAAATTTTACTGTAGAAGAATTCTGTACCTGATGGCTGTCATCATTTCCTTTCACTTCATTTAAATTTTAAAGGCTTATGTTAACCTCAGTCTAGTTGCTACTTCTCCACGTACTATGGAAATCGGATTTGTGGTGTGGTACAAGTATATCCTGATCAAGTTAGAGACTTCTCGTGCAATCAGCTTTGTGAGAAAAATGAATACTTAGAAATGACATGTTCAATCACAGATTGGATTGCTGGATTTCATCCTTGGGCTGAAGGACCACGTTACCAATTTTAAAGGGTTTGTGCCTTTTTTTTTCTTTTCTTCCTTTACCCCTCCCAAAGTTGGAAATTGCGCTAGCCCAGGAGTTGATGGGGATTTTCTTGTCGTTATTTAAATTGCTTTTAGTTTGTAGTATCCTGGCATCAGATGCTTCTGTCATCTTGCTGTATGCAGAGAACTATTGATGGAAATTTTGTCAGCTCTGTTGCAATTTTTGGTGTGGTCTTTTTACCAGAGATATATTTTAAGACACTGTGGAAAACTGGAGATAAATGCTGCAAAAACCAGTGAGGCTATAGACTGAAACTGGTCATACTGGCCAGTGTTGTTGGATCCCAATTTCCCTTTAATTTGAACGTCAAAGGGTAGTGACTCCTTAGAGAGCCTAGGGAGGCTCCTGAGATCGCTCTGAAAATTCAGCTGGTGTAAATAACCCTGTATCTTTGTGGCACTTCTCATCTGCAGAATATGCAATGAGTGGGAAGCACTGGTTATTTATTTTGGGGTTTGAAGATGTCAGGGAGCATTACCGTGACACTGCATAGGAGCTAGCCTGCTGTGCAGACATTCAGTGGAGAGTTAGAGGCAGAGGTGGAGTAAATGCATTTGAGATCCCACTTACGCTGTTACTAATGAAAGGACCTTTCTGATGCCTTTCCAGCTTAAACAGTTGGAGCTGTGTTTACGCGGTAGGTTTCCTTTTCTTTTAGTCATGTGGTACATAACTGGACTTGCTTCTTTGTGTCTCCAGGCAGTTGGATTCTGCTGCATTTTCCCTTTATGGATGAGCCTGCTTGAGAAGTCTGCTAATCTCCATTGGACTTGACAAGGAAAAATATTAGGGATAAGGTTTTGAAACTGAAAAGTGCAGCGCTATAATAAATTGTGACTCTCTGGTTGAACATGAGGATAAAATTCATTCCAGACTCTGTGTTCGAATGGAACGGTTTATGAATGGAAGCACAGCCCCTGGATCGTATTTCAGCATTAGTCTCTGGTTTGGAGTCGTGCTATTTCCAACATAGACAAGGATACATATTTTATAAGCTTTCATTTTTCCACTGTTCAGATTGTTCAAATAGAAAATCTCTTGCACTGGAGATGGCTGTGGAGTATATGCCATAGGAAAAACATTTCATTTTTGAAAAGAAACAGGTTAGCAACTGTTGTCTGCAGTTTACATGTTGAAAAGAGCTTTGTATTTGGCTGAAGGAGAACTGGCTCATGCTCAGAGGTATCACAATTGTATTTCTGCTTTACCTTTTCTCATTATCTGTGTCTTGTTTTATGGTCCTCACCTGTGCCTCAGCTCTGTCACCTGTCAGATAAGGATAACTCCTAGAGGGCATCATAGCCGTGTGCTTTGCTTGCTATCATCTGATACAACAGGATGTTTAGATGAAAGCCGCTAGCTGTAGTAAATGTGACTTAGTATTGGTTATATTCAGATGGACAAGCTGGAAGATTATAATGTTGTAGTTATCAAAGAAACAAACAAATTAAAATAAAACATGCTTAAACAGCATGTATTAAGAAACTAGGAGTCTTGGACTGAAGTCTGTAAACTTTCTAGCCTCTGCCGCAGAGAAACAGCAGCTGAGAAATAGATGCTTAAAGACAAAGAAGGAGCCAAAACCTCCTGTCAGTTCACATACTGCGGTTTCACCCATTGCTTAAAACCGTTTAGTTTTAAATCTCTCAGATGGATTATGTTATAATGTTGACAGAAACAAAAATGAGCTGCAAAAAGAAAAGAAAAGCTTAGGCAAAACGTTTGAGGTGTGATTTTACATCTGTTAACTGTAAACTTAAATTTCTTTATTTATTCTTTCTCACTGTGGTATTTAAAGATGCTGAGCTCCTGTAACTTTGGCTGAGAAAAGGTAAATTCTATTTTAAGGATATATTCATGTCTGTCTTCATTCTTGCTGGTTTTGCTAGGTCGTAGTTTGAAAGCATAGAAATGTCAGATTTTTTTTTTTTTGAGCTAACAAAAAATATTTTCTAAGCAACAACGTGTGGAGCTTGGAATAAAAGATGAGACATGGGTAAGATTTTTAAAAGCATCTGCTTGAGATGCACCTGAGAGCAGCAGAGGGATAGGGACAATAAAAGCAGCTCATTTTGACCCGTTTGCTAACAGTGTCTCTGTGCATGTTGGGCCAGCAGAGGTAAATGACCGCTTGTACACTGGACTTTGCTGCAAGTTTGCTGGCCTGTGTCTGCAGAGAATTTCCCCTTTCCCTGTTGTTCTGAAGGAGGTGGTGTTGCCCATCCCAGCAAAACTCTAGGAGGGAAGTATTTCATCCCGTCTCGCTAGCTGAATTAAATCTACCTGTTCTGAAACCAGCTGAGTTAGTCTGCCTTTAGTCCGGGCAGCTGGAAACAGAAATTGCCTCTTGGAGTTTCACTTGATACTAAAATTATGAGCACAGATTGTGATATTGTTGAGAAAGATTCTTCAGAAAATGCTTTGTGCTTTATCTTTATGCATATCTTTGTGCTTTATGCATCATCTTTAAATCAAACTAAGAGAAAAATACTGCTAATAATACAGGGCCCACATGTTTATTGATGTCTAGGAATTTCTTCATCACTTAACTAATGAGAGAGTTTTGGTTTTGCTTTGGTTTTAGTAATTAATAAGGAGATGTAAGAGCTTTGGTCAAATAGAACGCTCAAGCAATCTTTTAAAACATCAATTGCTCTTATTTTTAGAATAAATGGGAAGAATTAAAAAAGACTGTAACAATGTTTCTTATTTCAAAGAGCAAATTGTGACAGAGCTACAGCAACTAGTTAGTAGCATGAGCTGGGCTGAATTGGGCAGGTACCTAAATGTGAAGGAGGCCTGGAACTTCGTGAAGTTAGGGACTCCAGAGCCACCAGGAATTGGAGTCCCAGGGAATGGCCACAAAGAAGAAACAGGAAAAGTCTACAAGGAAAGGAGATAAAACCTCATACTGCATTTTTTAGGTCAAGAAGCATAAATACAAAGCGAGGACTGCCAGAGGTGAAGTTGGGTTGGACACTGCTAAGGTTATTAAACCAAAACACAGTAGTTTCCCCCAACAAATCTATGAAAACAGAAGTAGTAAAGAGGCATGGGATAGGTGGGACAGCTAACGGGAGAAGAACGGGTCACTGTATAGAATATGCAGAAACTAAACTGTGTTCTGCCTTCATTCCCAAGGGAGTGAAAGGGGGTGATGAATAATGTCGACCCGATGGTTAAGATTGGCCATGGGGGCAAAGAAGAAATACTGGAATAAAGGACATGTGAAAAGAGATGGTCCAGCGACAAACGTTTAAGGGAAGGACTTCTGCCATGTGCTTGGAAATTACAAATATAGTGTATCTGTGTTGCAGAAGAGGAAAAATGCACATCAGTGATTCTGATCATAAAAAAAAGAAAACCAAAACAAAACAAACTTGGAAGGAAAGGATATGTGGAGTCTTGGAGTTTAAAAGGAAAAGGTAAGTTGTGCTGACTAATCTGATAGCTCCCTTTGATAGCCCTATTCCAGAGGCAGGAAAGTGGCAGATTTCTTCTCTTTGGACTTCTGCTTGATAGCAGAACCACAGTGGAAACTACTAAGTGAGAGAAATTTGGAATCAGTAGAGCAACTAGGAAGTGACTTGGTAAGGATGAAAAAATATGTGGTAGGGAGGTTATTAATGAACTACTGTATGAGCATCTTGAGACCGGTTTTGTCCATTTTCTCCATTAAAACATTCATTAAAAGGAATATGCTGGTTAAGTTTGCTCCTCTTACAGCTGAGTCAGTGATTTTTCAGACTGAAATAAACTGAAATGGCATGGCAGTGTTATCAGCTGAAGATGAGGACAGGAACCTAGGTGTGCCGATTAGTGACAAAATGTGGTGAAAATGGCAAACCTGACCTAACGGGTATATTTTTGGTGGAGATAAGGAAGCACAGAGGAGGCACTCTCTAGCATGCTGTGGGCAGTCCTGGCCACATTCAAATGGGTGGTATGTGACCTGGAGCAAGCACAGAGAATAGCTGTCAGGATGGTCAACATCCCGGAGGACCAAAAAACGAACAGAGGAGTGGAGCTTTGCAAAAAATAAAGCAAAGTGAAGGCTGGGAGGAGCTTTGATCTCAGAGTATAAATGAACTGAGGAAAAGAGGGACAAGAATCAGAAGACAAGCAAACCGCAATTTAGGCTGAAAACAATGTTGTCACAAGAACTAGGGACTATCTGAAGTGGTAGAGGAAGCTAGGATTATTGCACTGGCAGATCCTTTGAGTCCCTTATTTTGTATGTAGATGGGTTACATACACCCTTCCCCTTCAACTGATGATGATGATTTTGAATTTTGCTTTTTTTAAGCTTTAGTCCAGCTTCTTTTAATAGCCTTCACTGGTAGGGAGCTGTGCAGGCAGCAAAGTGGGAAAGGGTGTTGCAAGTCTTTTACTGAGGCTTTGACAATTGTTACACAATTGAGATAAATGAGGAGAACCAACATGCTTGTGAATTGTTCTCAAGAATGTTCTCTTAAAACAGAGGGTAGGAATCTGGGTCAAATCCATTTGTTAAGTGGTGTTTTAAAATTCTTTTATTGCCAAAGCATTAGTTTAAATAGTTATTTATCCATAAGCTTCTGGCTTTGGTTTCTTAATGGAAGTACCAATGTAATTTTTTAAAATGCTTTTCTGTCCATAAACTATAACTTGACTATTTTCCAAACAAAATTTTTAATCCTAGATTCTTCTGAAAGTAGTTCTTGAGGGGTCCATTCTCACTCATACACACACACCCACCTACCCCACAACGCCATCCCTCAACACCCCCAAACCACCTTCTAAGGGGTTGCTGGGGACTTCAGTGGGAAGAACAATGAGAAGCAACGGAGATTAAAGGTGCTGATGAACTATCAAGGAGATCTGTACTTAAAGTAGGAGCTTGTTTTAGATTTAGTCAGTGTAAAATTGTTCCTGTCATGTTCATCAGGTTTCCAGTCTAAAGGACTACCTGTCTGTCCGCCGTGTCTCTACAAAGCAGGCACACTGGTTTTTCTACAGCTTTGCCTATCTTCATTCAAAATGTGTCCTTAGGAAGACCCTGCCTCGCCTGCCCTGCCTCCCCGCATCTGTGTGGAACCTTTCATTTCCCCGCAGCCCTGGACAAGGGCATATAATGAAACACCAGTTGTTGGCTAAGAAAAAGGCTCAAATTACTTGTCCATTCCAAACAGGGCCTTTGGATCCCTCCATTCAAAGTCAGCATTTCTTTTCCCCTCCCCAGTTTCCCGGGTTGTTTTTTTGAGCCTGTAGAACTCACTGGTGCTATTTAAAGTAAGCCTTAGAAATAAGATTCAGACTAAAACACAGTGGCCCTTGGCCTTGAGTCCAGATGCTGAACTCACTTTGATGCCTAGTGGAAGCAACAGGGGCCCTTAATCACTCAGGCAAAACTCTGCTGATTACAGGAGTGAAAGCACTTCAGGATTCCCTGTGTTGGCACAAAGACAATGTTTTGTGAGAATGTACTGTCAAATAGACAGGTGTTGAAACAGTGCACCTTTCCTACTTGCTAACTTCCACCATTCACAGAAAAAACTAATAGAAATGGTGCTTCTAATTTTGAGTTTACTGAGCAAGCAGACTACAATGCTTGATGTTTGAGTAAGCTGGTTTCACTGACTTTTTGGGCTGACAGCTTTATCAGTAGGGACAATTCTGTAAATTAAAAATCAAGTAGTTCCCAACTTTCTGGACATGGTTTTTTCTAAACTCCTGGTCATGTCCTTTCTCTATCTTCATGTCTTTGTAGCTGTTTATTTCTGAAACATGAACCTGTAATCTTAAGCTCAATAACTGATTGCAGAAGCAAGGTACCTTCTGTACAGCCCATTTATAGACAAGAGTATTACTAATTTAGTCTTTATTTCTCCTTAGATTGTCGAGTTTCCAGGTGACTGGACAAGTCTGGCAGCAGCAATAACAGAAGATGGAGGTTTTGCAGTATGTAGAGCTAGATAAAATAACAGTCCAAAGTTGACAAACTTCTCGCGTTTATGTGAGGCAAATAAAACTCATAACTAAATTAGAACTGGGTAAACATATTTTACCTTGGTTTACCAGAGGGCTGGAGCACCTCCCCTGTGAGGACAGGCTGAGAGAGTTGGGGTTGTTCAGCCTGGAGAAGAGAAGGCTCCAGGGAGACCTTAGAGCAGCTTCCAGTGCTGAAAGGGGGCTACAGGAGAGATGGGGAGGGACTCTTGATCAGGGGGTGTAGTGATAGGACAAGGGGTAATGGGTATAAGCTAAAAGAGGGTAAATTTAGACTAGACATTAGGAAGAAATTTTTCACTGTGAGAGTGGTGAGACACTGGAACAGGTTGCCCAGAGAAACTGTGGATGCCCCATCCCTGGAGGGGGTCAAGGCCAGGCTGGATGAGGCTTTGAGCAACCTGGGCTAGTGGGAGGGGTCCCTGCCCATGGCAGGGGGTTGGAACTAGATGATCTTTAAGGTCCCTTCCAATCCAACCCATTCTATGATTCCATACCCTTGACCTTACCACTGAATTTTTCAGACAGATTACTGTATTAAATCTTCTGTATGATCCATTGACTTCAAAATAATCTTGCTATCTAACAGCACAATGAATAATGGGGCTTGTCTGAAGCAGAGTAGCTTTGAAAGAAAAGATTTAGCTGGCAAATAGCTTTCTTTTTCTCATGGAAGAAATAAAATATTTTTCTTTAAATAGATGGATTTCTCCTTAGCATAGGTAAAGTATCATGCTGACAATGTTTTGAAAGATTTCTGTAATAAATTTAAAGAGATTATTAAGGTGTTTCCTCATGGAATTTTGGGTCTGTGTTTTCTGTTTTCATTTGGCATTCACTTGTGGCGTTGGTCTGAAAAGATGCTGTGCTGGAAGGTGCTGTATTGAATGATGTACACTTGAAGTTTCCCTCTTGCTGCTTGTAAGAAGTGTGATTCCTATTTGATACCTGAAAGCGGAGTGAAAAATATCTTTTGAGAAACACGGAGCTCACAGATGCTCCCTCGAAGGTGCCTGTGCCCAGATACCCCAGGCCAACTGCCTCCCTTAACGCTTTTGCATTGAATGAATTGCCTGCTTAAAGCAGATAACATCCAGTTTATCTCAGCTGTGTTGAGGGTGATTCACCTTTTCAGAAGCACCTAAATGATTCACACAGTTGCATGCTATTGACTTTCAGTGATCCTTTGGCTCCTGTGTACACAAACCATTGCTGGGCATGGGATTAAGTCTTCTGCTAAGTGTTTCTGAGAATTGTATGAAGGTAGTGTTCAGCAGTTGCCTGGAGCAGCGGTGTCTGGTGGAAGTCTGTTTTCTTTCAGATAAGGACCAAATCAAATGAGCAGGGAGGAGATAAAAGCAGGAGTGGTGAAAAGTTGGAACAAGTAGAAGCCTTGCTCTACTTCACCTGTAGGCAGATACACGCCCAAATGTGTTTCTTTGAGCTGCTGTACTTACATTTCGGATGTTCAGCCCCTGCTGTAGTTCCTGCACAGAAGGTCCGTTTGGTGCTTTGCAAAAGTGCCTTTGAATAGTTCCACGTGGAGAGACTACTGTTTGTGTCAGCAAGTCAAAAGCTTCCAGGTCTTGTGTGTTTCATTTCAGGGACCATCCCTTCCCTTTTGGGGAGCATCTCTATGTCTGCACAGGTGTAGTGTACCTCCCACATAGCACGGAAAATGAATGCTTATTCTAGCACTTGTATAGCACCAGGAAGTACAAAAAAAATGCAGAAGAAACTACTCTATCTTCCCTAAAAATTATATGCAGGGAAAGGATGGAATGATTAATCTCAGCATAGTAAAACAGAAAATGCTTGATACATCATTATGCATTAAATATTCTTTAGTAATAGATTTAAGTGTTGTACAGTCCAGTAAGGCTGTAGCCACAGTCAGCATCTGAAAGAACTTGCTGTCAACAGCCTGTTCAGTTTCAGCTATGTTATTCATACGATTCATTCCTCCCTCCAGCTGTTTCCACAAATTGAAAGACTTTATTTCAATTTATAAATACTATTTTCCATGCCCAAATATCCATCCCCCCAAGAAAAGAAATCCTAACCCTATAAAAGCAGCCATGTGGAGTGATCCTTTGAGAAGAAAGTCCAAAAAGGCACAGTATTGGAGTTGCCATCTGCAAAGCTTCAACAGCTGGTATTTCTCTGCTGTGTATCTGTGGCTGGGTGGGGATATTGGGCACAGCAGAGAATACAAGTGGGGTGTGGCCGCATTCCCAAAGGGCTCTCATTTTTTTTGTGTTGTGGCTTCAGTTTTCTCATTAAAACTGGAAGGTCCAAAACTTGCTTCTGTGAGAACTGAATGGAGCAATTGCTTGATGTTTTGGTGGTACAGCTACAGTATGAGATTAATTTGTCACTCACAGAAACTCCAACTGTACTGGCTTTTTAATGGGAAGACTGGTCAAATGGTTAAGAAAATGCAGATGTCTGGAACAGCAGAGATAATACTCTCTGTAAAGCTCTCAAACTTCAAACCATCTTCACACATGTATTTTCTTTAGAGCCGCACCTGGAGTATAGCTGCTGTGAAAATTCAGCTGAAGTGAATTGCATGTTTTTCACACCCTTAGACTTCCTAGGATCGGAAAAAGGATCATTGCATGACTCTTGCATCTAAAACATATGATAAAGAAAACCTGTTGTACATGGATGTCCCACTGTGCATTCTTCCTCCAGGCTAAACAGGAAAAGATTTGTCTGGGGAAAATGAGGTAGGAGTTCAGATTATCACAGATATTAGGCACACACCAGAAAAGAGATGAAGTTATTCCATCAGGAAACTGCAGGAACTTGTGCTCTGTAGGAATCTGTGAATCCTGGTGAATTTATAACACCTACAAATTTCAAGGCAAATTATCAGTTAAAATACATGAGCCTCAAATCATCAGATGAGTAGTCACAAAAGATATTTGAAGTGTATTCATAATCTCATAAGTCATTACCTTCTGGAGTCGCAAAAGGCATTTATTTGGTTCTAGCAGGGTGAGATCTGCTGTTAGTCAGCTTTTGCCCATTGTGCGCTAGGCACAGCTACGATTCTATCTGCCTCTGTAATACAAATCACCATCCCAGCATCATAAAACGTTTAACAGGTATTTACCTACCTTTTGGAGGACTAGGACCGAGTTTTGAATGAACTGTGGCCAAGTTTGTGGTATCAACTGGAAACCATGTGGAATCTGGTAATGCAGACTTCGTGCCAGACAAAACTGATTCATTTCTGTGTTGAATGTTTAGATTTGTTCGTTAATCAAACCCAGGAAAAAATACATTCATGTGAAGCTGAAACTGAAGAGTTTTAATGTAATAGATTTTATAAGCCTCAAAGGCCATATTTGTTTTATGACGATGGGATTTTTAGTGGGAAAACATTGTTTATACCCTGTGTCTATACTTTATTCTAGCTAATTTACTTACTGGAAAACAAGTTTTGTTTGTGAAGTTTATTAACAAATTGCGTGTGCAGTATTGTGCATGTACAGTTGTGCATAACTTCACCTATGCAGCTGTAATAATTTGTTTATTTGTAGATGCACATTTTCAATTCTTTGCTTACTGGTATTGGAAAGATCAGCCTGCATACAAGTTAAATGAAGGAGGAACAGTGAAGGAGAAGGAGGCAGTGATACAATTTTATTTCTGATATCATCCTCTGTGAACGCTAGCAAAGGAGTGTCTGATACTAGAGTTTACTGACAACTGAATAAGCATAAACTCTGTGAAAGCCCAGTAAAATTCAGGTTTGCCCTTTTGCTAGGTGAACGATATGATATGATTAATTGTAACAAAAATCTGTTTTGACACTTTTTTTTGTTGATGAGTTGCGTTGGGAATAGACAGGCGTCATTCTGAAGCTCGGGTTGATGCAAAGTTACTTTTCCAGAGTGATGACACTTTAAAAGAGAGAAAAAAATATTCTTGTACAGGGAGCAGATCCAAATTAGACCTCTGCTCTGTTCAGCTGAAATCCATAAGAAAGAAGAAAAGGAGGATGAATGCCAGCTCCAGTGCCAGGGTGGACAACGCTGCCATTGGAAAGTTTGCTCAAATATGGACTCCTGTAAGATGGGGAAAGTTTGAGTCAAACTTTGTTGTAGGCTCATTCACTTTTGGAGTGAGAGAGCACATGTGTGCAGATAATAGATTTTATACCCTGCCCTTGTCTTGAAGAAGATATTTCCATATGGGTGCTATACTGAATTTACCCTACTGCGTGTGGAATGCTCTCTGCTTGGAAAGAGGCCAAAACATTCCCTGCAAGGGAGAAGGGGCTGAAATTGTATCTGAACTGAGTGTTAATCTGTGTCCCTCAGGCTTATCCTGTGGTGGTTTCTGTGTTGCAAGGGCAATGCTGGATATGCCTTTTCAGTGAGATCATTGCAAAATCAAATTGCTATTAAATTATATTTTTCTCACAGTTTTGAATTAAGTTAAAGTAGGAACACCACTGCTAAAACTTTGGGTAGAAACGCTGGTGCTGGAGTGACACTGCAAATACTGTCTGGATAAAATTAATCATTTCACACAAATATTTTAAGTTCGTGTTACATGTTTCAATATCGTTAAGCATAAGCGATAGCACGTTATGCCACTGCAGCCGATCTGAAAACAAGAAAGGGGACCCTGTTCCCGAACTGGCTACTTGTTCTTCCTGGCTACCTCCAGCTGAATGGAAGGGCACGGGATCGTGCTTTCTTCTTGACTTGTTTTTGAGACTGTGTACTGTCGTGCCCTCTCTGGCATTACAGCTGTTAAGACTTGCAATGTGAGCAGAGAAGTGGGATTTGGGAAATCTGAATCACCCGTGCAAGGCGCAGCATGGGAGCAGTCTGCATGAGACCGTGCCACGGGGTCTTGTTTGCAGGGCGCACGGGCGGCAGCGCTTGTACGACTGCTCCTGTGGGTCTTGGTCCTCTCCAATGAAAGAACGAAACGGTTAACTCTGTAATGCTGCCCTGCATCAGGTTCACTCCTGCTCTGCGGACTGTGAAGAAAGATTGTTCCCCCAGCAGAACTTGCCAGTACAGTGGGTCTATTCAAGCCTGCATCTGGGAAGATAGTTAGTGCCTTCATTTATGAAATTCCTGTCATAGAAGTGTGAGTTCTTTGGAACAGCGGCTGGTCTCCCGAGAGGTCTCTAACATGTCATGTACACAGCAGTACGTAAATCATTTTTGTAAAAGTAAAGAGGAGAAGCTCTTTCAAATCATCAAATACCATCTCAAAGCCTGGGAAGGTTTAAAAGATATTTGATATAATTCATGGTTTGTTTGTGGGTTTGTTTTTGTTTTGCCTCCATTTAAAACCCCCTCATTCCCCTCTGCCACTCTGAATGCAGCGCACACGGGATCAGAGTTAACGTGTCTGCGGCTGCTGCCCGGCTTCCTCGCTCTGCTGGGAACGGCTGTTGCTCCAGGAAGCCTCAACAGAAACCCTCTGTTGGCAGGAGCCACAGTCCATAGCGGTTAGGTGGCTGCAATCAGCGCTGGTGGGTGGGTGTTTCACTGCCTCCTACTACAAGAAATGTTAAAACAGGGTTAAGTGTTTCCAGTTGTTTTCCTGTCTAGTGGTTGGAGGCCTGATGAAAGGAGATTTATAACACTTACGCTTGTGGTAGCTTGTCGAAACTTTCCTTTCATGCAGATGACAAAGGTCAGTGCTGTGGGAGCTGAACCCTTTTCTTGAGAGAAGCGCCTTTTCTTCTGACGCTGCGTACACCTGTGACCGAGCGATAGCTGGGAAGATGCTCTCTACAAATTCACAGACCAGCTTGTAGTGGTGGGAGAAGAAAGCTTATTTACACAGGAGTTATGAAGCCGGTGGATATAACTGAGGACCATGGTACCATTTTCTTTGCAATAGATTCAGTTCTTCATCATTTTAGCTTATAAAAAAAATATCCCTTCTGGGTAGAAAGAGCTCCTTCTCTATTGGATCTTCTTGGAGTTTTTTACATTTGTGAAGGGCAACTCCTGAAATTCCTTATGTTTCTTCTAATGGCTTTTCAGTGTTGATTCACACTTTCCTTTTTTGTTTTAGTGTGGAAGAGTGAAATTCCAGCAAGGCTGACTTAGTGAAAACTGAATTAGTGTTGATGGCTGGAGAGAAATGTAACTTGATCTTCTGTCTCCAGCGCTTGAATCAGGAACTGAAATAATTGTTCTAAGACCCTGGTCGAGTTGCCAGAAAATGGAGCCGTACTTCTGCCAGATAGTTACCGCAGAAGTGCCAGACATTCCTCCCTTCTTTGGGCTTGCGAGCGTGTGTATTTGAGAAGGAAAATACACACAGGCAGCAGGGGACCAAAATGCTTTTCTCTTTGAGATGCTTGCTGAGTGTGCAGTGCTGTGGGCAGCACCCGTAGGGACACCAGTGTGTGGCGGCTGGCAAGGGGCAGATGCACTTATGAACAGGAGATTTTTCCCTGATGTACTCTGTTGACCTGGGGCGTTAGTCACTCTGTCACAGGGCTTGACACAGGATATGAGGTAAAGCCACCAGAAACAGGACCGAAGGGCACATCACACAAGAGAAGCTAGTTCAGTCACTGAAGAAGTCGTGGCTCACTGGAAGGGAGGATGCTGTCTGCCAGCTACTAAGCCCAGCTGCACTGGTTAATGATTCGTGCTTTTAATTGAAACCATTGTGCACTACTATAGCCCTGCCTTGTGGGAGCTGCTGGTGCAATAAATCTTGATTTTTCCATATTAGAAAGCTGGTTCTTTGGGGATTTTTAAAAGTCTTGGGCTTCCCCCCCACCCTGCCTTTTTTGTTGCTATAGCTACTATAATTTTTGTTAACAAAGGCAATAAGAAGCAGTCTGCTGCGCTTAGTTTATGTTATTGTGATTCTGGTATAGCTGCCAATACTCGGTCCCTCCTTTCTCCTCTCCCCTCTTCCCCCCACCCCCTCCAAGTCAATTCTCTAAAGAAACTGCAGGAGTCTGGGAACTGCTAGTCTCCTGCAGTCACTACAGGACTGTATGTGCGTGAGGGATGCGACTTCTACTCACAAATTAGGGACTCAAAAACTTGAGTTTGGGTTTGAGTTTGGGCTTGTATATCAAATGAGCAGATACCCAGAGTTTGGACACTTCCCACGCTCATGGACTCATACCCACTTTGCAGGACAGCAGGAGTTTCAGTCTCTTTCAGTGAAGTATCATGTCAGGTTACCACAGTATCACAGATCCATTTTTCTTGAAGTATCTTTGGGAAAATTCAAAGTTTGTTCCATAAGGAAAATTTTAGCCATGGAATGAAAACATCTCTGAGCATGAGGAATGATGGGCTGCTTTCCCCGAGGGATGGACGGTGCCTTCCCAGTGTGGAGGGGAAGAAGGGAAGCGTATTTCTCTTCCCTCCTGGTGTTTTCTATTGCCTTTTCCCTTTCTAAAAATCTTTTCACTTCCTTGTTTTCTACCTGTGGCTTTTTTGACACAGCATGTTAGCTACCCTTCATCTCACCCTTGTTCTACTAGTCTTCACAACTCTCCTGATGTTTGTCTGGTCCTCACCCTTCCTCCCCCTTTCTTCTTTAGTGTGCTTCTCCTGTTTCAGCGGCACGGCTAGGAAGAAGGTTGAGGTTCACTTGTTTTGCTGGCACCACGCTTCTCTCCCGTGTTTTCTGTCTGTTCAGTTGTCTGAGGTGGGAGATGGAGCTCAGGCAGGCAGGACCGCACCCTCTCCCGTCAGCCTGCTCACACCGAGCTGTGGTTTATCATCCTGGGAGCACAGGGGGCTTGGTTTTATTTGTTTTGGCTTGGAATGTGTAGAGTTTAAAGGAGAGGGAGGCAGTAGCCGAGACATTCATAAACATGAAAGGAGTCTGAATCAGAAAACCACTGTGCCCAAAGCAGGTGCTCATTGCCCCAAGAGATGCCAGTTTGCAGGAAGGCAGCCGCAGCAGATGGGAGAGGGTGGTTTCAGTGACCACAGAAGCTGGTGAGGAGTGGCTGGTCTCTGTTACTGATGAGTTTTCTGTTGGTGACAGCTGTGTGTCTAGGCTCCACCACATTTCTGGAGAACTTGGACTTACGAAAGAACATGTCCTCACTGCTTACGTGTGAGCTAAGTCATAAAGTTACTCCTGGTTCATTGGTAAAGCAATGATATTTGGAGAGATCAAACCACAGATTCATGAAGTAGAGTAGGAAAAATAGGAGCAGCTCCGGGAAAACAGGCCACTCAACCAGATGGCAGAATGTGGGAGAGGGGGTTTTCTCTCTGGCGCTGAATTTGAGGATCTCACCTCTAAGCAGCTTTCCTAAGGCTGCAGAAGAAATCCATGTCAGAGCTCAAACACAGCTCAGAGCTCCTGCATCCTGCAGATGTTGCTTTAAGCACAGTAACGTAATTTCTAAATGTAAACAGATACCTCTCCTGAACAATTCTGGTACAAGTCCCTAGTACAAACAACAGACTTGCCTGCCATCCCATTTGCTGCTGCTAATGCCTGTGTCCAGGGTAACTTCTGGATGTACTATGGATAGAAGGGAATTAAGATCTTCTCTGTGCCTTTCTGCAGATTCCCTGGGTAGCTGCCAAGAGCAAAAGAGACAGACCCAAGGTTGTTCTCATCTCTTTGTACAAGCCAAGACAGTTTTTGGCTAATATTTTCTACTTACATCCATGAGGTTTCCAGCCAGTTCTTTATCCTCCCAGGATGCTTTTAGATCATGATATTGAGACAGTCCATCCAAATTAATGGTTGCTTCACTAGTAGTGTTAGCGTTGGCAGCTTAGGTATCACAGACAGGACCTGCTTCTTGGAGATGCTGACTCAGAACAGTAACACAAGTACTAGGACATAGTGATCTAAAGAGAAGGAGATTAATTGCAACCCCACAATCAGCTCTTGACCTTGCTGAGGCACCAGTATCAAAGTTCTTGCTTGAAACTTGAAACTGCTGCTTGAAACTAAGAAAACAACACTTTGTGAAAATGTCGGCTTGCCTTCTGCTTATACTGATGAATTTAGTTTTCCTTTACTGCATGGTATTAGAGAGAAGTCAAAGCACTTCGTGCAGGACAGCATCTGTAGTTGCCATCAGTTATTCTGCTGAAGGCCTCTGTTTTTCAATCCTCCTGACACTCATGAAGCATCTATTGCACATCCTTCTCCAGATCCTCCTTGCCACCTTCCTCTGAAGTTAGCTTTCCTGGAGATATCTGCATTTCCTAGGAGAGTTGGTTATCCTCAGACTGCCCTTGCTGAATGCTTCCTACAGCCTTCTCTGGGAGCAAAACACTGTTTGCATCTCTGTACAAACCTCGTCCTTCAGTGGTCTCAGATTTCCTTCGACTCCTGTTAGCTATCTTGCCTGTTCCCTTCTGCTTAGCACAGGGGAAAGGCAGTTACACACACTGGATGCTGATCCAGGGCTTTCGCTTCATTGCTCTGACTCCAACAATGCAACCACTTTGTTTCTCTCTGTGTACAGCCAGGGCCAGCATACTGAAGGTCACCTCCCCTCCTAGCAGAGCATGCCTGAACCTGAATACTCAGTGTGGCAAATGACCTAACCTGCCTCACTGGATTTGGGAGAAACATTTTCATCAATCCCTGCTTTATTTCTTATTTTGCTGCTTTGTTTGCTTTTCCACTAAGACCTCTGGGGTGTTGGCCTCTTCCCTTCACCCCATCTGTCTTCCCTTTTTCCTTTCTTTTTCAGACCATTTCCTTTTATAGCTGCTTACTCTGTCAGGGGAGGAGAGTCAGGATAAAGCACAAATCTGTTTGTCCCTCTTCCCTCCCTGCCATCACTGACCATTTGTCTGCGTGGAGGTTGGAAGCAAAGTGTGTCCCTGGCCATCCTGGCCTTTGGTAGGTGTCTTTTCTCTTCTCTGCTCTCAGGAAGGACTCTGCAGAAGGAGTCTGAGGCAAATATGCTAAAAGAACTCTTGTGGCCTTCTGGAAACAGGTGAAAATAGTGCCATGAGCTGCAGTGGCCCAGCTGGCCATTTAAACCCTTCGATCTCTATGCATTTCTCTGTGGTACTGTTTCTCGGATGGTCACAAACAGTCAGTTCCATAATGAAAGGCTATTTCAAGGGTTTTCAAGCTTTGTGTCTCTTAGGGTACTGGAGAAGAAGCTCGAGGATCTGTTTAGGCAGGCAGTGGGAAGCCAAGTTATTAATTTATAGCTCACTGCCTGCTCTGCGATAATTCTCTGGTTATATTCTTACTCCTAAGCATGCCCTTATACAAGGTAATTTGGACAGTGTGTTACCCTAAACATGTACTAAGAACGTCTGCATGGAGAGTTCACGTGGAGTATTCAGGATGCTGTAAATTCTCCTCTGTGTACAGACGAGTTCTGACTTGTTTCTGCTTTCTAGAGTATGAATTGAGAAATCAAAATTGAGGCAATTTGTCTACACTGGAAAGTTAATTCAGGCTTAAAGTACAATGTAATAAAGATCTTGTTAAGCCAACCTCTGTATGGCTGAGTGTACACAGTAAGGAAGCAGCTCAACAAGCACAACTCAAGCTATTTACCCAGTGACTTGTAAGAAATGTATGGCAAAATGAAGACTGAATCCCTCTCTCTCAAGTTTCTATGCAGCTGCATGAAGAGCTTCCTTCCTCCCATCACGCGCTATTAAAACCCGGCATATCACTGCTGTTAATTGCACTCTAGAGGTGCTCTGAGTGGGAGCCGTGTGTCTGGCAGGAAGGAAGGGAGGTGTGTTACAAACACTGGTGACAGCAGCTTGCTCTGTGTTATAGCTGTGACCCGTGGTTCGCCTCGCACGATGCTCTGATGAATCAGAACCTGCAGTAGTTGCAAAGTCAGGATGCTTCTCAGCTGTCCACCAGACTCTGTCAGTCAGCCTTGGGGTGAGGAAGGTTCGGTCATCAGTGTCAGCTCAACAGGGAAGTTCTTTTGAAGACTGACTAAGACTTTCAGCTTGGTTTGTTCACTTTATGCCTCCCCTGCAGCCTGTGCTCCCAGGCAGTCTGTACTAAGCGGTGAACTGTGCTTTGAATTGCATTGTGATGTTTTTAGGGACTGGTGGCACCCTGTGGGAAATACCAAAGGACAGGCTATTTTCTCATATTTTTTTGTGATGCAAAAAATATTAATGAAAGGGAATCTTTGTTCCCTAAAGCTAATCTACTCTCATTCCTTAGTAAAATTATCATCTGTTCTTTTGTGTCACAAGAAACAATTCATTATTGTGCAAATGATGCTGATGTTGCAATTTGAGGACTATGACTTCATTGAGGAATAAGCAGTAGGAGCAGGTGAGCTCCTGAGACTTGAACTGGTGTTTTCATACAAATATCCTGGGGATGAAGGGAAAGGACAAAGGAAGTATAATACTGAGGAACTGTGACAGATGTTAGGCACAATTTATAAGTAGGCTGTTTTCACAGCTATGTCTGGTCATCATGGAAATGTTTGTGTGGCGTTGGCCAAACTATATACGCCTCTGATTATTTTGTACTAAGCCTTTATTGCAAAATGTGATAACTGAGGACTTTCAACAAATCAGCGTTCATTAATTTATTTTTTTAAGGCTTGGTGAAAGGATTTAGCAGATTGTGACTGACACTCAAGTACAGAGGAAGGAAATAAGAAGTCACTTTTCTCTAGTAAAGCCTGATCCAGATCTGAGGTGCACACATATTTTGCTTCCCGAAGCCACTTGAGAGTGATGTGGATGCTTTGCATCTAAAACAGAATTGTAGTGTATGAAATTTAAGAGTCTTTGTTATATCAAATACATGAGTTTCTACTGCATCTATGTCAGAAAGGAAATGTCTCGATGAATGTTTTTATTCTTTTTGTCTCTTTTTGTTGCCAAAAAAGTCCACAATCAAAACAGGTATACCTGATAAAAGCACGTAGTTCCTATAAAAATGTTCTTTGGAATCTCTACAGAAGTCCTCTCAAGGCAGAAATCTGTAAAGATTTTATTGGACTTCCTAGTTCATCAGAACTGATGTTGTTCTGGGAGGACATAATTATCTGTTTTACTGGAAGGGAATAGGCAAGTTGCCACAAAACTAAGCTGCGACTCAAGCTTAGCTATATAACACCTTGAAATATGGGCAAGATTTCCTTAAAGCGCTCAGAAAAGCATATTAATGTTTTAAACTAACTTCTCAATGCCTAGAGACGTTCTGCTGCTGCTGCTATTAAGAGAAAAATAAGTAGCACAAATCGGTTACTATTAATAATATATTCCTGAGAGTTTGTCCTTATTACAAGGTACTTTTTCAACAGCGTGAGTTTGTCTTAGCAACCCGTCCCTCTTCCCTGTAATGCCTTCCTGTGATGTCTCCAGCTCTCTGCCCTGTGGGGCAGGCCAAAGCAGGAATATTTCCCTGTATTTTCCCAGATCAGTGGAATTTCAAGAGGGAAATCATCTGCCTCAAAAGGCTTCAGAACACATGCAGATTTCAAGAATCCAAATTATACCTTATAAATTATATTGATTGCAGTACAGATTGGTTCGGTCTGGGACAGTTAAGTGCAGGTTAATCTTTGCAACACATGAGACAACAAGGACATTACATACCATGAACTGTCACTGACAAACCTCTCTCAAAAATAACAGCAGAAGTCCAGAGCAGAGCAATCTTACGAACACGCTTGATGTCCTTGCTGGACATACACATTTTCTTTGTAGAATTTGTACTTGTTTTAGTGATAATGCCAGGAGAGAACTACACTAAAAGGCTCCCTTCTCAAATCACTAGAAACCCTGCATATATTCTTCTTCAGCACCTTCTGCTCTGAGCTGCAGCCTGGGTCCCAGCGAAAGCCTGGCTGAGAGGGCTGGAGCCATGAACACGTTGTCTTTTGCTTGTGTGAGTACAGTGTTTGTCAGTAAGCAGCAGAATCTGGATTCTTCTTCATTAAGCTGACAGAGAAACAATGCTAGTGTTCCTGATGCTCAGAAAACTGGCTTTGAAGCATTGCAACATACTCTAAGGACTTTTTATTGGAACTGTGTATTTAATGGAAAATATGCTTTAGAAATGAGTGAAGAAAATGGAGTGCCATGAATCTGTTTTAAGTGGGGAAAAGGACCATATGGATAGGAGGAGATATTGAGCCTAGTATTAAAACCAACAAAAAAAACCCCAACAAACAAACAAAAATCACACATGTCTGTTGAGCTGAAGAAATTTCAAATGAAAAGTCCTCTTCTGCTCCCATTATACTAACAGAGTGGAAGATGGAATGATTCAAATTATGAAGATGTTTTCTCTAAGACATCTGTTGATCTGATACATGTATAAGACATCTGAGCCCAGACCTGAATAACTAGGCTTAAAGTAATTCACCTTACACAGGAGAGGAAGGAATGGGTTCTTGCTATGCAGGAACTGATGAATACACTGTAAGTAAAAAAAGCAGAAGGTTTTCTTGAGACCTCAGGAGGCTCTCGGATAGTACCAATAAGGCACTGTTCATTGCTGTGACTTTTCAGGTGTTTACTTCAAGCCTAGCTCTAGCCTTGAACCACATGGAATGGGAGTGGGCTGAGGAGCAACTTGCACCATAGTGGGACTGGAAGTGGTTCTTCCAAAGTATTGGGATGCTTTAGGAAGTTAAGAATAATTTTAAACTGCAGAGGGGAGAGGCGTAGGATTTACACCTCCTCCGCTAATACCTGTTAATGGAATTAAAGCTTCAATGATGCCGTAACGTTCACTAGCACAAAGTGGGATAGTTTTCAGTGCCCCACCTGTCTGTAAAAAAGCTCCAGGTCCCACTTACATTTGCACCATTTGGGAAGTGGAAGGAAACCTTCAAGAGGGGTGGAGGTGGTCCATAAGGAATGTTCTGTCATCAGGGCTTCCTGCAATGATAAAAATCTGCTAGGAAATATCTGCACTGCAGCAGCCGTGCTCAGTCAGCATGGTGAACCTTGCTTGGTACTACCAGCAGATCTCATGATCCCATCACACCCTTTTTTATATTTGTCTGTTGTCTTTACTCTTTGACCCTGGCAAATGGTTTGTGGAGGTTTTAGATAAAATGGGTGTAATAATAAAGGAGATCTAGATTTTACCATCAGGGCTCATTAAATTACTCATTTGAGAGTTGTTCTAGTGAA
Organism: Pterocles gutturalis; assembly: GCF_000699245.1. Taxonomy (NCBI): domain Eukaryota; kingdom Metazoa; phylum Chordata; class Aves; order Pterocliformes; family Pteroclidae; genus Pterocles; species Pterocles gutturalis. Next base: position 64,789 of record NW_010126544.1, read on the forward strand.
ATTAATGAGACCATGCCTGGAGTAAAGCACAAATAAGGCTAGAGAAGGGTTTCAGAGTAATTATTTAGATTTACAAATAAAACAGAATTCTGCATTTTTAGGCAAAGTGTAGTTAGATGGTTAATTAGGCAATGCGCAATCTGTGTGACATGACTATTTTTGGATTTGTTTTTAACAGTATGTCACAATACTTCAGAGATTTTGGTTTTCATTGCTTTGTGAAGGATAATTTGCAAATACTGTGATGGAGAATGCTCTCACACAAGCCCAAGGGATGCGAATCTTACCATACAAGTCGTAAACTTACAGGGCTTTCAGACTCATTTGAAGGCTCTGAAATAGCTTGCTATGTGACCATAAAATTTTCTCTGTTTTGTTTTTTTGTGGGGGTTTTTTTGTTTGTTTGTTTGTTGTTTTGTTTTGTTTTTTGGTAGTAAGCCCTTGCTTTCAGCCACCTCTGTAAATTGTTGATTGACTATTTTTCTGCCACGTTCAAGTTATTTGGATTTTCTCTGTATATGCTGGGATGATACCAGCATCACCTGCAGTAAAATATTCAATGCAACAAAAGCATTACAGAAAAGTTGCATAGAAAAGTCAGTTGATACCACCATATATACCAGTCTCAAGTGTGTGGGAAGAAACATTTCTGTCACTAAATTTAACACATCTTGTGAAAATGTGCTTTTAGAACTGAATTCTTCTTTTGCTTGAAAACAAACCGGTTTGGCTTATTAGACATTTAAGGTAGCTTTGAAATGCAGGTTTTAACTAATAACTTTTTTTTATATTGACCACAATGATTTTTATCAAGCTTTTGGGAAGCTGAAATTTGAGAAGGGCAAACCTCCCATGAAAAGCAAGCACCTGATGCATATGTATGTGTACTTTTTTTTCATTGGATTTTGGGTATGGGAAAAGTGGACTCCTGGTGTGCTTTTATGTTGTTGTTTCCTATCTTTTTTTTTTTTTTTTTTTTTTTGGTGGTGGTGTCCCATCTTTTTGAAGGTCCATTTGTCTGCTTTTGGTCTTGAACAGAAAAGCAAATCTTGGAAAATCAATGTAACACATGTTCACAGTTCTTATTCACCTTGTGCCACATTTGTATCCCTTATTTTTCTCACCTTAATTGCTAGTAAATTATTCAGATTTTAAAGGCATTGAACTGATGAGTGGAAAACATTTAAAAAAGCTGCTGACTGCCTGTGGAATGCAGAGTCCTAGAAAGCTTGGCCCGCGCCAGCGGGTTTCCTTTCCTGTCCCAAGCAAACCCTTTTCCAGTGGGAACAGGCAGTTCTTTACAGTCCCCTTATCTCGATAATGTAACACTAGCAATAACACTGAGACACTGAGGGAATCTGGGGAGCTTCAGTGTAGAAAAAAATGTTACCAACTGGGGAAAAAAATCTCCACTTAATCTGAGAAAATTGATACAAGACAATTGGAGAAGGACAAGTAGACCTGGAGTCTGTGGTCAGCGTGATTGACTCTGCCGCTGGAGCTGCAATCTGCAGCAGATTTTCTGACCTTATTTGTGGCAGAACAGTTTGGAATAAAGTGGTTTAGTGAATGTCCTCCTCACTGCGATGGGTCTGTTTGTACAAGGATTTTGTGTTGTCAGTACCCAGCTTGCTTTTAGCATCACATTACAGTTGGCATCTCAAGCAGTCTGGATTTACTGTGGGTTTGAGTAAACAAGAAGTTTTGTAATACTCCTTATTTTTGCATTAACTATGCCATTAATGGTTGTAAAAAGTGGTATTTCTGGTCAGACCCTGGGTGGCAGCGCTGCAAACCATGGTAGATATTTTAGGCTATAAACTAAGGAGCACCTCAGAAACCACCCAGAGCACGTGCCAGCAGAGCCACAGGATCCTTGATGATAACTCCTGTAGCATCAGGTAGAATAAGTGATGTCTCATTTCCTTCATGAGGGACTCTGCTGGCATTTTAGAAATCTTATCATGACATAAAAATACATTTCTCCCTCATTTTGTAAGATGTTTCTCAAGTGATTCCAGCGAGAGAGAGAATTGCCACTAGGAGCAGTGATCTACAGCAGAGAAACGTGGGATATAGTCACCAGAGGGGTGTGGTGGTAGAGGTTACCACTTTTTCATCCTTGGGATTGCATCCTGGCCCATATCCATATCCTCATATTCTCCCTTCAGCCGCAGCACAGTGTTCCTATTAAGATAGAGTGATGAGGGCAAAATAAATGGTGGTACCGGGCTGTTTCTTGGGTGTTACGCAGCAACGTTACAGAAGTAAGGCCCGTCTTCTGGGCACTGAACTGGATATATCGGGTTTTTACCATGGCTGAAATTAAATTTACAGCTTTTGAGTTGTTACCAAATTACTAGGAAATAGCTAGGAATTAGAATGATTCTTTATATTACCTGAGGTCTTAAAAGTGTGTCCTCAGACAGCTTTACTTAAAGAATCTCAGGGGCAATAGAGAAAACCACTTGTAGATACTTTCATGTCACAAGCAGATTTGAAAATTGCATTCAACATATTTTCTATTGAATATATTTCACCATTAGACAATATTTCCATAATAGAGCTGAACTTTAAAATTGCAAAGATTCTTCATTCCTTGGAATAGCTTTAGTGTGGCCAAAATACCACAGCTGCTCATAGGTGTGGTATTTGCAAGTATCACACAGTGCGGTTACTGGGTTCTCCACGTATGCTGAGGATGGAAGAACCACACCAAACCTGGGATATTTTGTGAACTTGGTATCAAGCTATGTTCATTAGACATGCCAGAACCTGACGCATACGCCTAATTCCCATAAGGTGTCTCCCTTTATAGCACTGGGCTCTGATAAACTTGGCTGTGGATGTGAAAGAGGAGCAGTAGGGAAAAGTAGGGTTTAGTTTTTCGGGATCATAACTCGACTGATTGCATTTTGTAGAAGGAAAAGCAGCTTGGAGTTTTGCCTTTACACAACATAGCACTTCTAAAGGTCTTGAAAGTTAATTGTCATTCGGGCTTGTTGAGGCTTAATTTACTTTTCTTCTCACAGATATCCACATTTCTATCAAGCAGAAATGACCATGACTGCCAACAAGAATGCCAGTGTCAACAGCAGAGCTGGAGGGAGTAAAGTGCCTCAGGACACTCTGGATAGGTAAGTGGTGAACTGCAGGCTTTGTAGATTCTGAGAAAGGTTTGTCTGTGGTTGGAACAAAATCTCTGTTCAAAGGTAAGCCACGTCTATTCTGACACAGAGAGCTTTGATGGGCTGCGGAAGTTTTCGGTAGGGATTGGAGGAACTGTCAGGTGTGGCACCCTCGGTCAAGCATGGCTTAGAACAGATTTGCCTTTCTTCCTCCTGGTGCTGTTCTCCTTTCACTCTTTAAGTTGTGAGGTTGACTAAAGATATAGAAAACCAGCATCAATTCTAGTGTCTTTTATTAGGCATATTATGCTGTGTTAAAGCTCAGCAGAAATGGACTCGATATACTTGTACGCTTCCCAGTTTGTTAGTTTGTGTGTTTGGCATCTCTTAGTACAAAACAGTAAAAACATAAAAAAAAAGGGGAAGGAGGACGGCCAGAGGAATTTCTAGAGAGATATTCACATGCAGATATTAAAACAAGATCCCTAATGATATCTGGCATTCTCAAGCTGTTTATCATCCTTCCATCAGTGAAGACAGATTGCTGCTGGGAACTTGGGTCTAGACTTCATCAAACTTTGGACTTACTTTTCCTTTCTGAATATCTTAGACAGTACTAGGGGGTACTAAGTTATTGGATAATAACTGTCAAATAAACTGTCTTTCCTTATCATCACCATCTGTTTTGAGTAGAATTTGTCAGAAAAAGATTTTGTAAGTACAAGTATGGACCTGAAGCTAAGGAAAAACTTTTGAGTTGCACTTGCATGACAAGTGAAGAGATGAATAGGTTGTCGGGCACCAGCTCTCCCTCCATTATTTTGCCTTATGTAATCTTCCTCACCTGTCTATGAAACCCTGTAAGAGGATGTTATTTGAGTCAACCATGAGGATTCTTCATTTTAGTCAGACTGTAAATCAGTGGAGTAAGTGCTGGAATAATAAAATTTTAAGGCTTGCGGGATTTATTGCAAACATGTTCAAAGATTGACTTAAACTGAACAGTCCTTGTCTCTGTTTAGTATGGGATTTGTCTGGAGATTTGGAAATCTGCAAATGTGCTTCCTCTATAATTTGTGGGAGTAGAGTTTCAGTAAGTGCTGATACTGACATAACACATGTATATTAGTCTCCTGGTGGCTAAGACATCTTTTTAGTGTTATTTTCTTTTCAGTCCTAGTTTTGGTGGGGGGTTGTTGTTGCAAGACTGTTCAGTTGGACTTGATGATCTTAAAGGTCTTTTCCGACATAAATGATTCTATGATTCTAAGATGCAAGGTGTGTTTCAGTGATATAGTGTCACCATCTGGTTCAACCTTTTGTGATTCCTTATGGGTCAGAAGCAAAGGTCAGTAAAGTCTATAGAAGTCTTTCTAATTACTTTGGCTGTGAATCAGACCCTCGTAGATAATTGATTTTTTTAATAAACTTAAACTGAAATCTGATCTCTGAGTTGCATCTTTCTCCTTGCCTGGGAAGAACTGAGCTGGGTACCCACAAACCCCTAAATATAGGCTTTGTTTTCTATCTCCCAGCAATGTGTGAGGCCATCCCTGCTGTCATGCACAATTTGTCAGCCTCATTAGTCTAACATGCACTGAGATATGTTTGCACTGGCTTTGTGACTCAGACCTTCTTCAGAATTTAAATTAACGGGACAGAATTTTAATTGTCAGGAGCTAGTTTACCTCCAGTCAAGGCAATAGAGATGCACCACATAAACCAAATTGCTATGTGGACTAATATAACTCTAGAGGTACCTAAGGAGTGTTCCGACTGAATTGTTTATAACTCTTTAAATATCAAATAAAATAATGACTGCTATTTCCTCACCAAGTGAGCCCATGGGGTAGTGTTATGTCCAGCTTTATCACGAGTCCGGGATTATTCGCTGTTTGTATTCATAGGTAAAATCACTGCTGGAAATTCAGAGGGAAGGTTTCTCAGGCTGATGCATTCACCTGCTGCTAACTGAACCAGAGGCCAGATGCTTCCCTTTTGGAACAGGTCTTTGCATGTGCTCTGTGCTTGCTTCTTGCTTTTTGGGGTTACAGGTGACTGCAGGAGGCAGTGGAGGACTGATTCCGGTGTTAGCAGAGCCAGCAGAGTCCTGGAGCGGTATTCCTGTATTCAGCTTCCAGTTATCCACCCTCATTCTTTTGTTTGGGAACCTGGTAAATAGTCACTGCATTTGCGTAAGCAAAGAAAACCTGTCTTGTTTGTTTTAACAGCAGGGTCTTGGTGTTTGAGCAGGACAGAGCTAGTCTGTGTAGGGGAGGGATTGTCTGGGTTGGTTACTAGGAGAAGTGTTGTTTTGGGTTGGTTACCTGTCCCCATCATGAATGCATGTCCATGCTCAGTCTTGCAGTCTTGTGTCTCACTACTGCATTCCAATGATGAAGGCAGAAACAATACGGGCTTTAAGAAAACTCTTAGGTAAAGGAAGACTTCATGTCTGTGTTTCAGCCTGAAACTGAAAGGCACAATCACTTCCAAAATCAGGCCTAGTCAAGCCAAATTCATTCAGTTTCACAATTTATTTATTTATTTATTTATTTATTTTTAAGTGAAATTACTTCACTTAATAAACCCAACTGAAATACTTTGTTTCCTTTGAAGAAAAAAATTATGTGGCTGTGGCCTGGGCAGAGGACCAGAAATATTTTGCCTTAGGTCTTGAGACCTCCAGAACACTGAAATAAAAGAATGTGCAGATCTGCCGGTGCTGGGGTTGAGCAGGGCTCTGCTGCTGTCAGCGCTGGAGCCTGGGTGGCACTGGCAGTTGTCTGCTCTGCTGGCTTGCCCTGGAAGTGCTCCATTCTCTTCCCTTTCCACAGTAAATTTTTTATTTCAAAGGTGATCTCATGCCAGGAGAAAAACTGCCTATATAGGGAGAAGTGTTGTCTTCAGAGAGGCAATGCCTGTGCAGTCCTTTTCTCTTATTGAGAGAGATCGGTTCATCAGTGCCACTGTACTGCCTTTTGCTTGCTGTCACCTGACATGTAACAATAGGATTTTAGCTTAATTTGTATAATTTCAATCCTTTTGCTATTGTAACTTCCCACCTCTAATAAAAAAAAATCCAAAAAAACAAAACCAACCAACCAAAAAAACCCCAACAAAACCAAACCAGTGCCCTTCAGCTCTGTATTAAACTGTAGACACTGTCCAAATTTATTTTCAGGTCATTCATCCAGATGCAGTCCAGTCTGCCTGCACTGACAAATGAATTATCCAGTGACTAATGCAAAAGAGCTGTGTTCGTGTCCGGGACTGGATGCCTGGGGGGACAGATAAGGCAGAAGGATGCCGAGCAGCTCCCTCTCCTTTACAGAGCATGGTGAGGGCAATAGCTCTGCATCCACCATGATGGAGCCCTGATCCTACTGCAAGAAAAAAATTAATAATGACATAAACAAAATTAGTTTTTTTATTTATGTCTTTCATGTACATATACATTTAACAACTATGATATTCATTGCATGTCCTAAGTTTTCAGAATGGACAACATTGTGAAGAAAGCAATAACTTGGAAATCAAAAGGTGCATCTTCAGCTGTGTTGCTCTAAAACAATGAGGTTTTGGTCTCATTTGAAACTCTAATGCATACAATTTTCCCACTAATTATTATGTGTGATTGCCATTGTCTTGGCACAATTATGACACAGTATTCTCTCATCTCTTACTCTTTCTTTGCAAAGCATGTGGACAGCGTTGCTGTGAGTGACAGAAAAGCTGCTTCTTTCCCTTGTGTGGATGGCTGCATTTCAGTGGCAGGTGAAAGGCTCTCTCTGCCTGGGCTCTACAGTTGGTTGCGTGGTTTAAAGGAGTCTCCATAAAACATTGGTTATAGATACAGACAGCTAAACTATTCTTCACACTTGGATAAAATTCTCTGTGTGCATGATGTTCCTATCCATGCTTAATAGAAAGTTTAGTGGGATGTTTGGATGCCAGTTCAATTGATGTTATAATGATATGCCGTGGGAAAAAATGCTGGTTTGTTTGCTGCTGCCTCAACTGCGTGCTGAAATGCTGACCAAAGCAACCGACCAAGAGTGGTGTATCTCGGTGAACATCTTTCTCTGGAGGAGACACGCAGGTGTAGATGCAGAAAACAGCAACGATGCAGCGGGTCTGGAAGTGCTTGATGGTTTTGCACAACTTTAGTGAGATTTGTGCATGGTTTGGTAGGTTATCGGTTGCTGTTTTGTGCACATTTGGGTGTACAAGTTCTTGTTTTCCAGGGACTCTGGCGGGGGAGGAGTGAGACCAGCTTGGAAAGGAGAGTGAGCTACGTATGCCTAAAGCAGGGAGCCAAGTCTTCATTTTGTGCATTTTAAAATAAAAGCTTCTTTTGCTCCATCAGTTGTGGGGTAGCCTGATCTACAGGCTCCCTGTTTCCCCAGCCAGAGCAGCACTCGGGGACTTTGTTAGAGCATCAAGAGGCCAGTGATGTGAGTTCAGCTAATGTGCTCTCAGCGTGTCCCTGCCTCTCCCTCTTGCACCAGGCAGCAGATGAGCAGGGCCAGGGCCGCTCGCCTCTGCTCCGGGAGAGCTCCTGGCACCTGAGCTCGGCTTAAGGCGAGGAGATGCTCTGCCCTAAACTGCTGAGATGTGCTTCACTGCCAGAGTGTTTCCTTACTGCTCAGAAATTCTAGTGAGAATCTTTTAAGCTCTTTATGAATTTGTGAAACAAACCCTGTAGAAAACGTTTGTTACTTTAAAAAATAACAAAGTTTTAATATTTTGACAGTGAGCTTGAGAACAGGAAGAATAGTGGCTTGATTAAATTCTGCTGAGGCTGAGCAGTGTGCTAAGTTATTTGAGCCATGATGAGACACTGCTATTTTTTTTCCAGGTAACAACAATTTGAATTGTGAAAAACAGAATTCATTGCAGTGGCAGTAGCATAGAAATCCTTTGTGTTACAAATCCTGCTAGCAAAACCTCAGAAGGACTTTTTTCAGTTAACGTTGGCGGGCAGGTGGGCTGCTGGTACAGGGGGTGTCTGTGGTTGGGGATGGGGTAGTACTGATGACGTTCAGGTATGTGCAGCGTCGGTTGATCCTCCTGTTGTCACAGTGTAGGGTACACAGCTGCCTCACCTGTTTTTCTGTGCGGCAGACGCTTGCTCGGGGAAGCAGCTGTGCGGCTGTGCAGCAGCTGAGGCCGCAAGAGGACCTGTCAGCACAGACAACTGAACAAACGCCCAGCGATCAGGCTGCTCCCACGTGGAACCTCTACCCCCTTGCTTTGCTGCTGATTTGGAAAACCACTTTATGTCAGCGTAGGCAAATGGGGAGATAGCCTGTGTCCGTTTGAAACTGTTGGCAGAGACCTGAAAGCACTTTAATGTGGATTTTTAACCTCTCCCTTTCCTGTCAAAGAGTATTGTCACCCCTGTGGATTTCAATATACCTGTTGAGTTTCACAGGTTTGTTCGTGATGTCTGTGTACGTGTGGTTTGGTACCAGATACAGCTTCTTTGGGTTCATTAGCAACAGGCAGCTGGATGGCCTCTGTTCAGAGGTTCAGGAATTAATTGTAGACTGTTGCTTCCTGCAACTTTAAAATAAAAACCCGAACAAAATCAGATTTTTTTGCCAAGTCACAGGCTTGCCAGACTTCTTGCACACCTGTCCCTTCAAAGTCAGCATGTCAGATTGCAGAGAAAGGCTTTGCTACTGTTAGTTTTGTTAAACATTAATGCCGGTTGCCTCCCTTTAAGCATACAAAGGGACAGAGGTTTGATAAACACACTCCGACCATGTGTGCTTGACAAGCGAAGCAGGCAGCGTTCGGGAAGCACAGAGGCAGGGAAAAAAAAAGCAGAATTCGTCGCCTCCATTCTGCAGCCTTCCCGGAGAGCTTCTGGGTAAGTCTGGGATTGGTAGGCTGAAGCGATGGTGGTGACGGATAGCTGCGTGCTTGTCAGAGGCATGAGAGGAGGAAACTCAGTAAAGCAGAAGTGAAGGGCATGAAGGGGCTTTGTGGGACTAAACGTCGTTTTTTACTGCATCTCTCTTCTCCTCCTTCCCCTACCTCTCTCGCTTTCAGACAGAACCTAATTTCTCTGCCTGGCTAAATGCATGTTTCTTGTCTAGTCTGATGAGATTCCATTTTTTCCTCTTTAATTCCTAAAGGTGATTTTAAAGTTAGGCAGCAGTATTCATACCCATGCATTCTGCCACTGTTCCCTTCCCCCCAGGTATGCCCCTGGATGATAATGTCTATGAGGAATGACACCCCTCTTTCTGGCACACTTGGGATGCATACTTTGGACATATGAAGATAAATTTTATTTTATTGTACAGAAAGTGTTAGTCCATTAGGGAGACGCCATATTTATTTATACCTGGGATAAATATGGCTCACAATGACTGTGCTTTTTTAAACGCTGGCCAACCGCTGAGGTGGAAACTCGGCATTAAAGGTAGTGCTGCTGCCACACTTCTGCGTGTTGTGCTGGTTTTGATGCCTGGTTTCAGGTTTTGTTTTTTGTTTTGTTTTTTTAAAATATGTTTTCTAAGCAAATTACTTTCTGGGGTATGAGACAGCTTGAGGTTTTTTTTCCAACTGAATAAATAGAAGTCTTATGGATTTGTGCTTTTCAAGAAAAAAATCAGTATTGCAAGCCAAAGTCTGTGAGGCTTTGAAGGATGTAACTTAGGATCAGAATCTGGACTTCAATTTGTTACTTCAAATATTCATTAATTGAGAGCCCCTGGGTTACTGGAAGGAGTTTGTTATTAGTTTTTGTAGTCTTTAGAGAGCAAATATTTTCACAGCTGATGAGCTTATGTTGCTCGTTGCTTTTTCCTGCTGCCTTGTACACAGATGTTGGTATTGCCTCGTACACAGATGTTGGTATTGCCTTGTTTGCTCCGTAACCTTTTCTTGCTGCTTTGCCTTATGCCATCTATGTATCTTCCTGTAGGGACGTGAGGATTATTTTTGTCTGTCCTGAATGGAAAGGATGGGTGATAAGAGAAATGTCTACTTGCTTTTAGTTGCTCTAACTTAAAGTTTATTTGCCCTAAATTAAGCAAAACTTGCTGTTTCTTATTACTGTGCAGCGTTCCTGTTGCATGATAGCGGTAGCAAAAGATTTTCATTGTCAGAGTTATAATAGATACAAATTCTCTTGTAACATGTGAAAAGTAAAAATGTGTCGGCCAGCTCCTTATAAAGCCTAATAGGCCAACAGAAGAGTGTAAAACTAAATCCACAATGTTATAAGAAGCCAAGGTCTTGTGAAAATGAAATGTTTGTAAAGGATATATAAATCCCCCAGATGTTATCCTGATTCCAAATTTAGGCTTGAGATCCCACAGTTCTTGCAGGTGTGGTGGTGAAATGTGGTCTGGGAGGCTCATTTCAGGCGGGTGAGTAATGTACACATTTCTGTTACCCTTGATCACGGTGAAGAAAGTGACGGGGAGTGTCCTTCCCTGACCTAACTCTGCTCCTGTTGACAGTTAGGGTCAATAGAAAGCAGAGAGGAGCCAATGTCTGAATCTTTTGGAAAGTTTCCTTTAGATCATGTTTTTGAATATTGGTGTGTGCAGTGCTCGCGCACCGGCTGATCACTCTTTTGTTAACATTCAGTGAAACTGAATTAGGGCCAGATGTCGCCTTTAGTCAACTTAAATTTGGCTTTGTCTGGACTCTTAGATAAATAAGTATGATAGCAACAAAGCATTAGAAGTCATAGCTTGGCTTTATTTTATTTTATTTTTTCCAGTTTGTGTGTGTCTGACAACAGATTGGGGAATAAATAGATCAAAGATTTTTTCAAAGCTGTGTTCAACTAAAAAAAAACCCCAACAACTCTTGCCTGGCAAAGTCTTTTGTATGGCACTCAGTTGTGGGTATGCCCAACACATTTCCTTATTTTCCTGGCTTGTTTAGCTAAACAAAGGAGAATGAAGCATTCAGTAACCAGTCAGACATAGTAACCTACTTTAATTTTCAGTGCAAATGTTATTTAGACTGAAACTCTGTTTTTCCTAAGTGCATTTGTGCCAGTCAATGCCTTAAACCTTCCACGTTGGTGTTATCCTGTTGTGACACACTGTGTTTTCTTCAGATGTCTCAGGCCTCAAACTTGATGCATTGTGATATTAGTAGTCAAAATGATGACAGAAATTAAGAATGCCTGCTTCATAGCAGACGGATAATGGTTTTCTGTTTTATAACCTGCTCCTCTGGGTGCTTTCTCACTGTGTTAAATAAGCTACTTTACAAAACCAGAAAACTGGGAAAAGCAAATCTCCACAGAGAGACCTCACTGAGCATTGGCAGCACAGCAGGGGCTGGAGGTGAACTGGTGGGTCTGAAGGAAAATGGGGACACTGGTAGGAGAGGCAAAGAATCGATTTTGTATTTACTCTGAGAGCAACGTCTCTGAGTGGCTGAGATGGAGAATGGTTACTAAAGACGTGATGGAGTCCTGAATTCCCGTTCTTTTTCTGTCCCTATTAGATATTTATTCTTAGGTCTATTTGATAGGGGTTTGCGTGCCCTAGAAGTTGATTTATATGTAAAGCGGGGAAAGCAGGCTTGGCTGTATTCTGGATTAGTGTGCAGCCAGGATTCATGACTGTTTGGCTTCCAGTTCAGTTCTTTTCCCTTTGGCTATAGAGTATTTCAGTAAAGTATACAGTGACCTCGTAAGGTTTTCTGACTTGTCAGAGCAGAAGAAGGATGAACCTATTTTACAACAGCTTTTCTGAGCCAGAATTCCAGCCTTGGAGGTTGCCAAACACAGAATAGCCTCACATATGTTAAAAACTAAGGATCACAATTTATAAAAATAATTTTTAATTCTTCCCAAATTGTGTGCATGTAAGTGTAGAAACCTTGCAAAGCTCTGGCAGAATTAGTTCCACAGAGTTTATTGCTTGGAGATTCCAGGGCAGATAAACAAGCATGTTGAAAAATCACCTGTGCTTTGAAAGAGCAAAGCTGAGAGCTTCCATGTGTGCTGGGATTTTGAACAGTCATGTTGAGACATGCAGCTAATGAACAAGTTTCAAGAACTAGCAGTTCTTAACTAGACAAATAAGAGCTTGTGCATTCTGCCTGATTTAGGAAAATGCTGCTGTTTGCTGTGCTGCCACTCTCTCTCCAACAAAACTCCCAAGATCTTAAGAACGCAGGTGAGACTTAAACATGCTAAACTGTTTCCAGAACATAACAAAAAAATAAGTAACAGTGGAGATATAACAGTGGGAATATCTATTGCATAAATTATTGTTCAGAACATGTTATAGGAAAAGAGTGTGAGGAAGGCTTGCATTTTTCAACTTTGAATCATATTGATTTTTTGAGGAGAAAATGAGAGATGTTCCCATGAAACCAGTGCACTGTACTTCAGTGGAAAAGGGAGAATGGCTGTCTCTGATATTTCAGTGCTTGCTTTTGATTTTTTTTTCTGTGTGCAGTCAGCTTCTGATGACTGTGATGAAAGGTGCAGCACAGGCTAGTCGATCTTATGTGCTTTGCGGAGTCATTTATATCTGAAGACAGGGTGAAAAAGGCTGAAACATGGCATTGTTTAAAAACCATCCTGCGCTTGCCTTGTAATGCAGCAGAAGACTGCCGTAAATCTAGAGTGGCAGGGAATCTAGCCCTCTCAGTCTAGATAATTTCACAGTTTCCTGTAATCTTCTTCACCTTTATAAATTTCATGGCAAAGGCATGTACCTAGTGCACATTGATAGATCACATTTTATTTTGGTCATTTTTCATTGTCAGATTTTCTTGCTGTCTTTGCTTTGCAGATCAGTCTAATTAGTATTTAAGATCTGACTCATCAGCTTTGATTTATTTGCCTTTTTTTTTTTTTTTTTTTTATTTGTACAGTTGTGGAGCATAGTTGCCACTTCACGTAATTTACTTTGGCAGAATGACTTCTGAATTTCACTGGTGTAAATCAGAGGTTTTGCTTCTAAGCCATAAAAACAGAGTTCCACTGAAGTCAGCTGGGTCTCTGTGTACTGCAGGAACCAGCTGCAAAGGCCCAGAGGTCTGGAGGAGTTTTATGCTCAGGAATTCACCACAGCACTCTCGCGAACGTGTCCCACGATTGTTATAATTAACTCAGTGCTTCTTGGGAGCACAGAAACTAGAGCTTTTAAAAATGGCACACAGAGCTTGATCTTCATGGTCGCAGTGGCCCATCATTTTGTAACTAGTTCTGATATGGCTTCAATTTTTATTTAAATGCAAAACATCAAATTTCCTTGGGAAAAAAAATTCAGAGGTACAAACAGATAAATAATTAGTGTTTCTATTTTTGTTCTATCTTTAAACATTCCATGATATTCACCTGTTTTGATTTTACTGCCTCATTTTCTCTAAATGCTATTTCAAGCAGTCTTATAATGCAAATTCACTTGTCAGTTTGGAAAGTATTTTCTGTCTGTTTTTGTCACAATCCCAAAGTCAACAATAAAGGGAGGAGGTTATCTGGAAGGCAGATTTTCGGGGATTTTGAGGCATACTCCTGGTGAAAGCTTGAAACTCACGAGGGTCTGGTGGGAGAGGGGCTTGTTCTGTTGACACTTACATCATTTTCCTTTCCAAGCGAGAGGCAAGATGCGACAAGTTGTACTACTTGCTTCATTACCAAGTTGAATCAGCTCAGAAACCACCTTGTGACTGTGTGCCAACCACTGAGTGTGAAAAGTTCACCTCCTTCACTCGCCATAAGCTCTTATTTAGATATAAGAAAATTAAACATCATCTGCAGTTATCTGCTTGAGTTACTGTGTGCTATGCCAGAGTGCAGAGTATATTGTAACAGAAAGGTTTACTCCCAAACAAAACTGGCCTTCCTAGAATGACTCTGATTTTTTGCACCAGAAGAGGCAGGACTGGAAGGTTGCTGTGCTGCACTAGTGTGTTCAGTTTTTGTTTGTGCAGAAGTATTGATTCGTACCGGGAGCTTTCACAAGCACGTGTCTGACAGAGGCAGAAGAGTGCTTTTCTGTTTGTGTGCTGGGTGATTTCTTGGCAGCAGCCCTTAGGGTGGTGTGAAACTCTACTAGTTTCAAGGAGCTGTCGGTACTGAACCTTTTAAAAAGTGCTTGTTTTGTCCAGGTCACAGAAGTAATGACACAGAAACACTGGTTCTAGTTTGAGCTTCTGTTGGCCTCTACACATTTTCTCTCCCCTGTGTACTGTGTCAAATCAAGTGGAAGCTCAATGGAAATGAATGCCTCAACAAGCCACTCCATCCACCCCTTCAGCAGCGGTGTGTCAAATGTGCATGCTGCTGGATCCAGTTAACAGGTGAGCACGGTGTGCTTCCTTCTCACTTCGCCTTGCTCTGGGAAGGATGGTTTCCAATATTCACACTCAGGGTGGCTGACACAAAGTAGGAGCTGCTCCTTATTTGAAGGACTGTTCTGTGCTACAGTCGGATCGTACAAAGCTTTGCTTTCAGGTGGACATTGTCCTACCTCTTGCTCAGTTCAAAAAATGTGCATCCTTGTTCCTGTTTCTGAGTCCTGAATCCTGGGTAGAAGTCGGGTCTGAACCCATAATCCAATCTATTTTTAGTCTGAATACAAAAATACAAGTACAGCTTTTTAGTGTGGTGAGAAGTTACACTTGAATGAGAGAAAGTACCCTTTTGAAAATCCAAGAATCCAAGAAGTTGTATCTTGTTCTCTGAGTTTCTTATTTCACTTGCCTTTCAACTATTTGGAGGCTTAGACTGGTTGAAGATCTGGACATAGATAAGCTCACCTGGGCACACAATAAAATCCCCAGGATTTAGGGTTTTTTCAACATTCAGTTACAAAGATAATTTCAGATTTTTCATCCTGAAGTCTGAACGCATCCATTATGTTTTGCCAGTAGTCCTAGACTAACAAGATGCCAGAAAGGTGTGGGCTTTACATCCTTTTCAATGGAGTGTTAACAATGGATATCTGAACTAGTGCTTCAAACGATTATTTTTGTGCCATTGTTTGCTTGAGAGAGGTTCTTTATTTAAAGAAGTTAAGATCATCATTAGTCATAAAGTGTTCTTAATTTCTAGGGTCTTATGAAAGAATTTGAAAGTTGGTAGCTCAGTGTTTCCTAGCATTCTCTCTTACAAATTTCCAGAGAATTTTGTAGTTACATCCTCAATTACCTGAAATCAGGGCAGCTTTAGTGTCTGTATTTAAAATGAGTTTTGCTGCTGTTGCAAGGAGAAATTTCTGTTGCTTTTCTTTCAGATCTCTCTAAATACCAGCTAGAGCATCAAGAAGCCTTTAGTCTTATGTGGCAGGCCAAACCTGCTCAATACACAAACACGTTTATGGTCACAACTGATTCTGACCTTATTATCATTACTCTGAAGGAGGTTTGGTTGTCCTGATGAAATGGCACAATGCCCTGAGAAAAATCAGGGACAAGCAGAAAACCTAAATAAGATCTTAAGAAAGCAATATTTTCCTAGCAAGAGGGGGAAGAAAGTCCTAAGGAATAAAACCAGCGCTGTATGACTTTGCGTGAGCACAGCGGACATCAATGTTGCTGTGAAATGATGGGATCTCATCAACAGGAGCCTGGAAAGACGCAGTGTGTTTTTTGTCAATGCGTTTCTAGTTCTTTTTCCAGTAAATGGGCTCCTGAGCATGAGTAAATTGAAGAGGGAAATTCCCTGAATCTGAGAACCAAAAACTGTCTTATTATTCTGTAAGTGTTTGCTTAAGCAGGGCAGACAGGATTTGCAGAGCTGAAAGATCGCAGAGCAGCTTCTGCCAGCTTGTCTTTCCTCAGCAAGGATGGTCGAGGGAGTCACGCCTGACGCTTCAGGAGAGGTGGAACAGTGCTGTGGAGTCTGGGCTGCTGAGCCCAGAGGTCAGAGCAGGGAAGTGGGAGCTAGGAGTCCTCTGACTCTTTCAAGGCAAGTCACTTACCCACCCTCCAATCACCTTTGATCCCTGGTCTGAAATGCAACTGGATATTGTTATTAGTGTTTACAAAAAGTACGTGGATCATGGATGCAAACTCCTCAATAAATGCACATTCTTCTTAACTGCCTTACTCTGACTTCCAAAAGATGTGCAAAGCCAGCTCTTTGGCCACCATTCTGGCTGCCTCCTGCTGTTCAAAGCTATCTTGTGAAGTTGTGGGAGCTGACTGCACTCTGCCATTGATTTGTCCTCTTTTCAGGAGTTAATGGTTGGCAATAGAAGCGGGCAGGAGCTGTGCACCTGCTCAACTGGATCGAAAGGTCGGCTCACTGTTTTGGGTACTGACTTTGTATCGCCCGCTTTCAGAGTTGTCTCCAAGAATTAAATTCTCCATCTTCTACACAAAACCAACTGTTAGCACCCACATTTTGCCGGTAGGAAAAGATTGGTGTCTTGTCCAAAATAAGTGTCCAAAATAAGACTTTCTGACTTTTGGGTCAGATACAGGGTGAGGGCTCAGGCATTTGTGGCACCAAGAACCAGCCCTTCTCGATGACCATAGATTTTTAGTACAAGAGCCTTGCTAGAGGCCTCACAAAGAGGGCAGGAATTCATTTTTTTTCATCTTTTGCTTTGTGATGAATAGGATGCAAATAATCTCAAAACAATGTGGCAAGCAATCCTGTTCTCTTCTTGATGCAGATGAGAGACAGCTCCACTGTTTTCCATGGGTGTTCACTGGAACTGGTGAAAGGAGATGCCTGTTGATACTAGCCTTTATTAGAGAAAACAATATGAATTCATACATTGGTCCATGGAAACCATATATTTATTTGAGAGAGGCCCTGGAGATTTACAGTTTTATAAATTGAAGACTTTTTCTATGTGTGTGTGTGAGAAAAAGAGAAACTGGAAAGAAGAGACTGAATCAGAATTTAAAGCTCAATTGTATCTAGAGTTCAAAATCCTACAGTGTCACTAATGTCCCTGCCCATGGCAGGGGGGGGGGGACTAGATGATCTTTAAAGGTCCCTTCCAACCCAAACCATTCTATGATATTCTCAGTTTTCTCCTACTGGTGTAATTATGGTGATTTATCAGGATACAACTCACAACAGCAAAGCTAAACATGGTCTAGAGGGCTGGAAACCACCTCTCAGATTCTGTCTGCTCCCCTCATGGTGCAGCAATGAGTCCCACCAGGAAGGCAGTTTCAGGGTCTGTGACCTGTTTGTGAGACATTGTGGGCTGCTTGGCAGGTGATTTGCTTTTGAGATTGCAGTTTGCTGCTGACCTGCCAGTGGTTTGAGAGCTGTGCACCCAAGGCTGCATGTTGGAAGAATACCCTTACCAGATAGGCAATCAGAGCCATTTATTGCGATGTAATTTGTGAAATACTGATATTTTCAAAGAAATGTCATTGCCCAGAAAGGTGATGTTCAAGTGAACTTAAGAAATATAAATTTGATTCAGTAATTTTTATTTATGCTGTTTATATGTAATATTTTGAAGGTGCATGTAATGATGTGCTTTGTAAGGTGCTGCATGTATCATTGTGTATGTAGAAAACTTCAATAAAAATGTTTTGCTTTACAATCTTTGTATGGAAGATTGCAAGTTATTAACTTATTCGTCTCTGTCCAATAATACTAGTTTTAAAGTCTGTGGAACTATTTGGCCTTCAAGAGATTATTCTAATGGAAGTAGATTTCTTGGGGAAGGACCATTTTATTATCCACTGATCAGCTTTTGGACTTTTTTTTTTTTTTGTTATTTTGCATTCTGTCACTTGCCACTGTCCTTTAGAGAATGTGTGCCTGAAGCCATACATACAAAGCTTTGCTTCTCTTTCTTGTTGAATTAGTCCAATAGCTTCTCTCTGGGTTACTGAAGTTTACAATATAATTCAACGTAAACCAGAATCTTTTTCTTAGCTGTGGTGTCCCAGGTAGTGAACAGCATACACCTCCGGAGGGCCTGTTGCTCTGCAGCCCCAGTCTTGCACAGAGGAAGCGAGTGAGACTTTTGTAACTGAATTCAGGGGCTTCAAGATCAAGCCTTAAGTGCAGTTACCTTACCAGGGACCTGGAATTTAAAAGAATGACTCATTTCTAAGAAAAAAATGTTATGCAACTTCTGCAGGTTATGCAAATAGTGCTTTTCCCCTTTTCCTTCTCTCCTAATGAGTCATCAAACCTTTTCCTGACAGTGAAAACAACTGAAAAGTTATTTGTTGGAGCGTAAGGAGATGAGGGACTGTGTCTACCGTGTTTTCTGTACAGTGAGTCAAAGGCAAAGAGAGCGTTGTCAGCATGTCCTTCACCTCTGCTGTCCCATTACCAACTTCACCCCAGTTATTTTGTATTTTATTCCTGCTATTGTCAATGCAGATTATCATTTAGAATCTATTAAGTTTTAACATGCTAAAGCATCCCCGCAGGGCCTCTTTGCAGGGTCTGTCCCTGTCCCCTAGCTCCATCCTGACAGTGGATTTAGCCAACATGTGGCTTCAAAAGCTGCAGTGGAGGCTGGAGTTGTTGTACATAAAATACACCTCTACCAGGTGAGACGTGTTTCATTGGGAGAAATGTCAGCACAGCTCTGGAGCGGGCCTCCATGGCATGCAGGAGGTAGGAGAACATGATCTCAAGTCTAAGCTACAGGAGTGTTAAGAATAAGATAAAATTTTGATTTTGTATTAAACTGAAGAGATCGAGATGAGACAGAGAGGAATAATGGAGGATCAGGGCACCCCAGCAAGTCGGAGGAGGCTGATTTAGGGTGTATCCTCCAGGCCCTGTACAGGTATGTAGGTAATTCTAGTTAATTCACTGCAACCTCCATACTGCAACAGCCAGCCAAAACCACTCAGCACCTGCTTTTGATCTTCTGACATCTCTTAAGACACCTCTCTGAAGATGTACAGAATAGCAGGAAATTTAACGTCTAGGATGAAAAGCGTGTATTCCGGCATGCATCCTTTCTGGCCTGAAATGCGGAAGCTTTAAGCAGTTGTTGGTGGAGTATTTGCCATTGTCTTTGGCATGAGATCTGTCTTTTCCTGTGGATATGTTTATTTTTCAAAATGATGAAGAAACAGAAGTCACCGAGCAGTGCAACTTCTGTTCCAAAAAGGCTTGATTAGCACAGGGGTCTAAAAAAGATAAGTTCCCTTTGGTGATAATTTTATCATTGTCCTTTTCTGACCAGAACTTTTCTCGTGATACTTCCGAGCTTTGCTTGCAAAGTATCCACTGTAGGAAACTGGGATGAAATCTAATACTTTTCTTTGGGGAGGTGTTTGAAGGAAAAAGATATCTGTTGTGTCGAAGTAAATTTTTCAGAAATTGCAACTTAACTGCATACGCAAAGCACTACTTTTGGGTCTTTCCTCTTTTTTCCATACTGTTTCGAACAGAAAGTTTTCTAGGGCAAAATGTCAAAGGAGTCATGATTATTTCTGCTATGGTTTGTGCGTGTGTATTGTGACAGGGCAGTAACCCCCCTTTTTTTGACATGGCTTAATTTTCTTATTGCTGGCTCATTGGTGATGAGCCAGCTGATTAATATGTTGTTTAACTTCCTTGTGTCTTTTTGTTCTTAAAAGTCTGCAACAATGTACAAAACCCCAGTAACAATGGCTGATTTTGCAAACCATGGCAAAAATTTGTTTTGAGGGTTTTTCCCAGGGTAACACTGAGAACTTTCTGGATAGTTTATATTCTTCAATACAAATTGTGGGCAGATTACTGTGTTTTTTCAATCTGTAATATTCTCACGATAAGAAATTATGTCTGTTCTCTTTGATAAGGAAAACTTAATCTTTTGGCCTCAACATGAGACCAAAGACAAATTAGGTCTTCCTTTTGCCATTTTATTCAGTTTACTGTATACATTGGGGATTTGAAATGCTGTGGCTAAAATACTGCAGTGGCTGACTATGGAGCTACTTTGCATCAGATGTTATGAACAAAAAACTTGGTTATGAATAAAAATCTTTTAAAATTGGTTTTCTCACTTCAACCAGTAAGTAAACCGTGCTCCTTGTTGGTCAGTATTTCCCATTTTTGTTGTGGTGGGAATCTTCTCCCTGACAGTCCCCCTTTCCTGCAGAGGGACTCCTTAATCTGGGAGGCCAGGGAGCTATTCTGCTGGAGGTGGTAAATGCATTCAAAGCAATGGTTTGCTATGAGAATCTCAGCTGTCCTTAAACTCGAGAAACTTGGAAAAGCTGGGAGTCAAACAGAAGTGAGAAAACTGACTTTGGACATGCTGAATGCTCTGCTTATCAGCTGAGCACCTACATCAGTTAATTGCTGCCTCTCCCCTGCTCCCACCTCTGTGGCTGAATGGTATTTGGTGTCCTAGTGATGCTCTGGAGCAGTTTTGCAGTGTGCAAACAGCCTCTGCTTTATCTGCATCCAAAAGAAATTTGGCAAATGACTCTAGTTTCCCCAAGGACTTGATTTTTTTATTTCTTTCTGCTTCTAGGTGTCAGTCAGTCTCTCCACCGCCTCTTTTGTCCCCACGAAGAAGCCCAGCCTACCCCCTCAGTGACAG
The DNA here is from genome assembly GCF_000699245.1 of Pterocles gutturalis. NCBI lineage: Eukaryota > Metazoa > Chordata > Aves > Pterocliformes > Pteroclidae > Pterocles > Pterocles gutturalis. The sequence goes on from NW_010126544.1 coordinate 85,397, forward strand.
TGAGGACTCTTGCCACTCTGCTCGGCTCACCAAAGTCTCCAGCTCCAGACTGCGCCTCAAGGACTGGAGCAGCCGCACGTCTACGCTGCGAAGCACCTCCACAAGCCCATCGGACACCGACTCCCTGAGCCACCCTCTCAAAGCCATCAGCGTGGGTGCTTTGGATAAAAGGCTGTCTGTGTTCAAGGCTGAGGACCAAAAGGAGAGTCCAAAGGAGGCTCAAGATGGGGATTCGGTAGGGAGCCATCCGCTCGCCCGGAGCACTCTGTCCTTGGGCACTGCCACCAACTTGAGGAACCTCTCCCTCAGCCGCGCAAGCGTTCGCTCCCAGGTGCTGGACATCAGGCAGAAGATCACAGAATGGGAGTGCCGCCAGGAGCCGTCCCCCAGGACGAGCGCGTGTGTGGACAAGAGGGACACTGGGGAGAGGTCGGGCAGTGAGAGCTGCCCCAGCGTGCTGACCTCTCCCTGCAGCGAGAAAACATTCGATTTCAAAGGGCTCAGAAGAATGAGCCGAACCTTTTCTGAGTGCTCTTACCCAGAAACGGAGGAGGAGGAGCTGCTGGACAGGGATTCCTGCCATCGGTTGGAAAAGAGACTAGGCAGGAGCGAGCCTCCTGCTGCTGCTTTCCTCAAGGGCCACGCGAGGAAAGAGTCCTCTGCCGTGCTGAACAGAATACAGAAGATTGAGCAGGCACTGAAAGAGCAGCCCGGCAGAGGCCTCCCCCAGTTACCCAGTAGCTGTTACAGTGTTGACAAAGGGAGGAAAAAGTCTGTGACTCTGAGTACTGTGGAGGGACTGAGTGAAAGCCTGAGTGATAGCAAAGGAGGGACTGTTATTTTGGGGAGTGATCCAGAAACACCTACTGAGGCTGAGAAAAGCAGTAAGACAAAACAGGGGGTCACTGCAAACTCAGCTGGCCCTAAACTGCTCCTCGAAAGCCCAGCTAACACTGCGGTGAATCCTGTCCCCAAGCCCAAACGCACCTTTGAATATGAAGCAGACAAAAACCACAAAAGTAAACCCAGCAATGGCCTACCTCCATCCCCTACAGCGGCTGCTCCTCCTCCCCTCCCGTCCACCCCGGCACCCCCTGTGACCAGAAGGCAGAAGAAAGAGTCACGCTTTCACAGAAAATCCCAGAATAGGTAACATTCAAGGAAAATGTCTTGTTCTCAGCCTTCAAATAAATAAATGTGCTGTATTTGTTTAGTAACAGTAGTTTAAATTCTCCCTCTAATGTAACACTTTTGACCTGAGAAATGCTAGGAATTGCACGCAAGACAAGTTATTTTTTCCAGTGGAGCGCACTGATGGGATGCACTGGTACAATACCTTTACATGGCTACAGTTTTGGAGTTCTCCAACCTGCATTCCTTGATCCCTGGAAAAGGCTCTAGGTCAGGTGTGCTAAAGGTTATCTCATTCATTTTGGCACAAATGCCCTTCCTTGAGATTTTTAACGGAGCTCCTTTCCATTATCCTCTCATAGTGGGACCGTAGCCGATCTGTCACAGTCTTGTTTGCTGCAACACATACCTGCAGAGGGTTTGTGTTTCCAAAGCTTGTTACCACAACAGCTCTGTCACTATTATACAATGTTGGTGATTTATTTAATTCAGTGCTTAGAAATGTTGTCCTATGTTACTGTCAATAGCTGAAGAGGATTAATGCTGAGAAAAGTGTATTATAGCCCAGAAAGGCTTTTATGTCCTTCCTGAGTTAATGATGAACAGAGTAGACGGCTACCTTTCCCCAGCAGTCTGTGGAGCTTGGCTTGTTTTAATTACATGATTCCCCTTGACTTTTTGGAAATGGTAAAACTCATTCTGCTCACTGCTTAGAAAATTGTAGGCATAGTTGTTGATAAGCCTTCAAGGTTTGGCATTTTTAACAACTTCATCTGTCTGTGCACGTGTACCATGCACACACACTCTCTTGATATTTAGTGATGAGCTTTGCAAGTAACTGCTAAGTGGCATCTCAAATGCACACTATCAGTTCAGTATCTGGTGCTTCATGTTGGCTCAATTAATTAAAAATTTATGTCAGCACAACCTGACCTGAAGTATGCTAGGGCAGGAGGAGAAGAGCCTTCAGATTCTGCTCTTTACATTCGAGAGACACCTGGTTCTGAAATGGATCAAACAGCTCTGCTGATGTGCGTCATTTCTGTGAGAAAGGCGGGGGGGGGAGAGAACGTGGAAAGCCAAGCTCTGATTAGCAGTGCTTATCTTTGAGTTCTGGCAATAATTTCAGTTAGAGGAAGTAAATCTAGTTTTTAACAAGAATGCATGAAATAAAGCTGACCTAATTTTGTTCAGCACAGGATTTCCAATATACAGAAGACAAACTATAACTTTTAAATGCTGTAAATGGTAGCCTTTATTGGAAAATTAAGGTGATAAAATAAGTGGTAAAATGCTCTGTGGGGTGGGTGGCAGAGAGGAATGAATAACAGGAGATAATTCTTGCGCAGAATCACAGTGTGACCTGCAGCTAAGTGACCAAAGTCAGTCTTTGAGAACAAACTTAGCTGGAGTTTGAGACCATACATGTCCTCTGAGAACCACAGTATTTTGTTACAGTGAGTTTTTAGATGAAGTTTTGAAACTTCTTTCAAGAAGAGGTGCAATTGATGCTTGCAGCTGCTGTTCTGCAGTTCGGTCTCCCGTCATAGCAGAGTTAGCCAACAGCGTGGAATGGAGCTGCAGTCCTGGGTGGGGCCAGTACGAGCCCCAAACAAAAGCAATATTTATCAATGTAATTTGTGATTAGTGGAGTATAAGTTGTAGGATTTACAGTGTTATCGTGTACCTGATGATTCTTGCAAATCAGTTTGACGTTTTGCAGGGTAGGTTTTCATTTGCTTGTAACAGCTCTGCCCTGCTGTAGTGTAGTGATTTCTCTGGAGTTACCTCTGATTAATGATGATCTAAGTAAGGTTAAATCAACCTGCTAAAATCTCAGGTTTGCTGACTTCAAGACTGGGTGGAAATCCTTTATAAAATCTTAACTTTATTGTCTTTGCTACTGTCCTTCCTATAGTTACAGTAAGGAGAATTCCAGCATTTACAAAGCGCTCGAGATTGTACCAGTCATCTAAGGATGACAGTATTTTGTTAATAGTAGTTATTGAAATCTCAGTCTCTAAACTGTTCTCAAAGAACAGACATAATTCATTATGTCTACAGCTTATAGCTCAGTGTTTCAGACTGAACATAGGTGTGGTTTGCACTTGCTGGAATGTCATGAGAACGGACTGTGGATATTTATTCTTCTAATATTTTGGTTGAAAACATAGGTTTTCTTTCTGGTGGCTAACTCAACATTATAATAAATAAAATGGAGAAAGTCTCTCGTATTTGCATGCTAACATAGAGCCAGTCTGTATTCAGAGGAGATGGTGACCACGGTGGCTTCTACACTTGAGATTGATGTGAGCTGGATGTTCCCTGGTGGCTGGAGATCCTCTGGCACTGACACAGCGCAGGAGAGGAGTGTCACAGGAGAGGCTCAGGACACATAGACCACAGCTGAGTGCTGGTCCACAAAACCATTCCTGTGGTCCTATGCAGTGTCGCTGCATCGTAGCATTGCCTTGAAATCTTTAAGAGTTGGATATTTAACTACTTTAGAAAGTCTCATTTCATACATAAGTATGTCTTCAGTGCCTAGGTATCTCCTATAACTGCCAGTAGGCGTGGAAGAGCAGATGTCTGGATCTGACTTGTTTCTGCCATGATCTTGATGCTCATAACATGGACCTGGATATTGTTAAGATTACAGAAAGGAAAGAGAGGAGGCCCCAAACCCATAAGTCTGCTCCAGCAGACAAACAGGAAATGCTCTCGTCAAAGGCAGTGTCTGTACGACAGTCACCGTGTTGCCTGTACAGATGCTCTTGAGCCAATTAACAGGCTGAGGGGTGTCTCACAAGACTCTGCCACTGCCACATGGATATATTGTCAACATATGTTTCATTCCAGCTGGGGAGAAGAGGAAAGGGGGTTGATGGTAGGATGGTTGCTGTTAATCTAGTTTGGGTGTCAGTGGGTGAAGTATGGGCATCAGCACAGTCTCTGCAAGCCTGACAGCACCTCAGGATTTACACTCCAACCTGAGCCCATTTTTCACACCATTTTGTCCTCATCACTAAATCAGTCAAACAAATGCTAGCCTCTCTGCAGCGGGCAGTGATAACCATGCACCTCCCAGCTTCGGTGTAGATGTTGCACCAGAGAACAAGTGCTAAGCAAACTGGAGAATGGGGAGGCGTTGGGCTCCCGTCACCCAGAGCTGCTGGGCAGCACTGGGACAGGAGTGGGTGAGAGATGGTAAATCACCTCTCCTTTGAACACCTGGGTGGGAGACAAGTTGTGGGGGTTCCTCTGACCCAGCTGCCCCCCACCTTCCTGCCAGAAAACCCAAGCCTTCAGGCCCCCAGCCATCAGGCTGGGCTGCTCATCCACCCTGGAGAGCTTTAATTTCCTCTGTGCTTTGTCCTTTGCTGCCAGGGCTTGATGCGGGGTGTGCAAGGGCAACGGGTGGCTTTCACACGAGTTGCCTTTGGCATTTGTACACTGACCTTTATGTGGGACCATATCTGGAGGTTCAGGAGATGTGTGAGTGTTTTCAAACTCAGGACACCATAGCAACTGGTGGAGGAACGCTTTCCAGAGAAATGTCTTTTTCTTGAGCGGAGATGGTCACATGTTTCTGGGGCCCCTGGCAAGAGCAAAACAATTCCTAATCTGAGGACTGTGCCTCTAACTTACTCTGTAACCCTTGAAAAATATCACATACTTTGTTGGCATTTTCTCCCTGTCCACATAATGGGGATAGCAATACTTCCAACCTCATACAGGTATCAGAGATTGCTATACTAAAGCCTGTTGTGAGTGCAGGACTTGAGGTCCTCTAAAAGTTAGTCCTTAAAGCATGATGTGAGATTTTTTTGTTGGTCTTTATGTATATTTCTTAGCAAACAAATGCTCAGCTAAGTGTCTGAATAATTTTGCATTCTAGTTCCTAATTACTTATTGTTTTAAACTTTAGAAAATCCTTTGAGTTTGAGGATGCATCGAGTCTGCAATCCCTGTACCCTCCCTCCCCAACTGAAAATGGGACTGAGAGCCAGCATAAATTTGGATCCAAGAGCACTTTAGAAGAAAATGCCTACGAAGACATTGTAGGTAAGAACTACTTGTAGTACATGGGCTCGCAGCGGGATGTTGAGCAGTTGTGGTCAGACTGTGTGCTGTGGAACACATGTCCCATGCAAGAACATTCAGTGCTGTCAGTAGAGAGACATTAAATGGAGGGCAAATGGGTTTGATGCATCAGTGCAATGTAACTCTCGGTCTGTGTGGAGGAGATCTTGATTCCTTTGGACTTCATCAGGTGGTATTGGAAACAGACCGTTTGGCCAGCTTTTGCCATGCTTTTCAAGAACCAAATATTTCTTTTTATCAAGGCCTTGGCTTGAAGCCTTGAGTGGTGTAAAAATGTAAAGAACTGAACTTGAGACAGTGTTTACAGAACTATCCGATAGCAAGATTAACCTCACAGGCCTTGTGTGGTCAGCCTGAGCTTTTCAGGACGCCTGTGTGGACTGCCCCAAAGCAGTTGTTTGTAGCACTGTTCCTGGTCTCCCCTAAGTCCCAGTTGCTGGTTAAAGAAAAATTAATTTCCTTTAGCTATACAGCCATCAGGAATGCACAACAGAAACACTGTTTTGATTAAGCTTCACAAGAAAAACATGTTTCTTTTGGTCTTAGAAGGAAATGTATGGCCTATGCATACATTCTTTTAACATCAAAAAAGTTGTTATAATTACCGAAAATTGGGCAGCCCTTCAGAGCACAGATTTTCCACACAAGTGATGAATATCTGTATTGTATTTAACTCTTTCATTGTTGGATTATTACAACAGATACAAAGCATACTTCATTTTTCTTTGGACAATGAATCTTTATCTACTGAAAACTGGAGGGCTACCAAGATAGTCTGGGGCCCTAGAGCACATGTCCTCTGAAGAGACATTGACAAACTGAGCTTGTTTAGTCTGGTAAAAGGAGGACCAGAGGCACTCTAATACTGCTTACAAATGTTTGAAGGGCAAACAAAGATGATAGAACAAAACTTTTCTTGGTTGTATCAGTTGATACAGTGAGGAACAGTGGCCACAAATTGCAGCTTGGGGCTCTTTGTACTTACACCCAAATTCTGTCTCTGGCTTGTCAGCCTCAGTGAAAACAGGAATTTACTCTTTCAATTTTCAACTGTACTCTTCCTCTATGCCATTCAAAAAATGCCTTCAGAACACAGAAAAATTGCTGCTGTTCAGTGCCTGTTAATAAAAGTGAGAGCTTATGTAGATACGTGACAGACCTTGGCAGGCTTGAGAAGTGGGCCCATGCAAACCTCGTGAAGTTCAACAAGGCCAAGTGCACAGTCCTGCACATGGGTCAGCACAGCCCCCAGTATCAAGACAGGCTGGGGGATGAAGGGATTGAGAGCAGCCCTGAGAAGGACTTGGGGGTATTGGTTGATGAGAAGCTTAACAGGACCCAGCCATGTGTGCTTGCAGCCCAGAAGGCCAACCGGTTCCTGGGCTGCATCAGAAGAAGCATGACCAGCAGGTCGAGGGAGGTGATTCTCCCCCTCTACTCTGCTCTCGTGAGACCCCACCTGCAGTGCTGCGTCCGGCTCTGGGGTCCTCAGCACAGGACAGACATGGACCTGTTGGAGTGGGTCCACAGGAGGGACACGAAGATGATCAGAGGGCTGGAGCCCCTCCCATATGAGGACAGGCTGAGAGAGTTGGGGTTGTTCAGCCTGGAGAAGAGAAGGCTCCAGGGAGACCTTAGAGCAGCTTCCAGTGCTGAAAGGGGGCTACAGGAGAGATGGGGAGGGACTCTTGGTCAGGGGGTGTAGTGATAGGACTCATAGGCAGCTTTCTTCAAATTAAAAGATATCTTGGATTCCATCAAACAAAATCATAATGGGCTCTTCTAACTCATGGGAACTATAAGCTAGCTCCCTGCAGATTATAATTTGGGCATTTTGGCAGGGCAGTGGGAAGAGAATCCAAAATTTCAGATCTGTGGACAAACACAGAACTTCATTGTTTTGTACTGCTTTTTAACAATCTCTTTCCAAAGCACTTCATTCAGTACAGGCAGTGCGGGGGGAATACCAAATCAGTGTAATTCTTATAAACTGTCAAGCATGATTAAAGATAACTCAAAGCAGTTTGATCTCCAGCTTAAAAAAAAACTGTTGTAGTTTTGTGTATCACATCTGCATAACTTATACCAGTAGTGCTAGATCCAAGTCTCTTAGTAGCACTTTTGTACTCATGCAAACCAGGTGTCTGTAAGAGTGAGTTTATTTTATAGATTTACATCTGCTTCAGAGCTATAAAGGGCTCTGCCATTGCTGTTTTGGGTTTCCTTTGCGAACAGTTGCTCTAGAGGTGCTGGTGGGTTTTTTGTCTATACCTGGTTCAATCTCCTGCCTCCCTGAAAGCTTGTAGGCAGTTAAAACATTGTCACTGTTGTAATAAACCTAAAAAAGTGTGTGTCCCCAACCTTGCAGAATTTAAACTTTTAATGGAATTGTCAAAACACAAGAAAAAATGTTGTATTTTGATCATTGCACTAGTCTGAGTGAGAGTGCTCAGTACCCCACACAGTATCTTGTAGATATGTAACATTAAATATGCTTTTTAGAAGATACTCTCTGATAGATAACCCACAACTTATCCACAGCTCTCCTCTGCTTTCCAGTGAGGGAGAGACGTCCTGCTGAGGGGCACCAGGCTGGGGGATGTGGTGACCGAAAGGAGAGCTGGGCTTCTGTCCTGGGGGACCTCAGCAAACAGGAGTGGTTTGAAAAGTTTGAGAAAGACAAATACAGTCCCCCACGTGGGTCAGAATAACCTTCTGATAATGCAATACAATATATAATGATTTAATAAATAAGGCAAACCACTCCTTGGCCTGCATTAGCACGAGTGTGGCCAGCAAGTCACAGGAAGTGGTAATTCCCCTCTATTTGGCCCTTGTAAGGCCACATCTGGAGTATTCACAGTACCCGAGAGACATCAACAGACTGCAGATAGTCTAGAGCAAGGCTACTATGGTTGTTGAGGCTGGAGCATACAACATAAACAGGAAAAGGTTGGGAGAACTGGGACTGCTTAGCCTAGAGAAGTCTGGGGGAAGGACCCAAATGCTGTCTTCCACTGCCTAGGAGGGGTTATGGAAAAGGCGGAGGCAGGCACTTCTTGGACGTGCATGGTGAAAGGATGAAAGACAATGGTTGCAAACAGCAACAAGAATAATTCTGACTGGATAAAAAGAAAAATTGCTTCACAGTGATATCAAGAAAAAGTCAAGTGCTAGGACTAGAGTCATTGGGTTTGTGGTTACTACGTGACCTCCTCATGTGATGCATATGCACACTAAACCTTTGTCTTTCTCCTGGTGCCCTTACACTGTTTCCTTCTTTAATGACCAGGACAGGGATTTATGTTATTTTGAGAGCTGACTTAGGAAAAGAAAAAAAAAGTTTTAAGGTACATTAAAACCAAAAATGATTGTGCTTTGAAATCCAGTGACACCATGAACCAGACACTTTGTTTAATTTTGTAATATTTTTGTAACTTTAGTAGATTAAATATCCGCATGTTAAGTGCAAGACAGGTATTGGATTGGAACATAACAACCCATTTTGCATTAATCAAGAAGCAGTTGTATAAAGGGGTGCACATTCCTAATATTAATGAGAGATGCATTCCATGTGCAAAGAACCATGTGGACTTCATTCATCTTCTGTACTAGCACTCCCAAGAATGTGGCAGTCGTAGTAAACTTAACATTGTTTTGCTTCTTGTGGTTTTGAATGAGTCTTTAATCAGACCAAAATTGATGTGGCTTTATGAATCCAGTTGAGGAAACCACGCTTGGCTTTGTGCGAATTCAAGAAACTATCATAGTATTAAGAGACATCTGAGATGGTTGCTTCTGCTGTGTTTGTGGACAACGGTATTTCCTGTCATATGTAGCATATGGTTTCAGCTTTCCAGCGTGGTCCTCTAAATGCAGTTGAGATATTTGAATGTTGTTATTTAAGGCCTGGTGTCTCTGAGGCATTTTTCACCTGATATCTAGAAGAATGTGTTATCACCAAAAATTCTTGAATGAGTAAAGGCAAGGTTAAGGGCACAATATTAAATTTAACTTGAGAAAATCTAGTAAAGCCATGTAAATTACAGTTTGTGTTTGTAAGAGAAATTGCACTCACAATTCAGAAGTTAAATACAGTGGAAGAAATCTTTAATGAGGCAAGCCATCCTGCTCTGTTTGTAACTCCTCAGAGTGCTGGACACAGTAGAACAGGTGGAGATTTCCTCTAAGAGGACACTGCATAGATGTGTAAGAGACCCATGGCTCAGCTGGGCTGTGCATGTTGCATCACAGATTGAGAATATTTAATTTGATGTTGCACAGCTCCATTTGTCCTGTCCAAGCAAGAGCCATTTGCTCTTACATCTGCCTGGCCTTCATTGAAAACATTTTTTTTTTCTAGGAAGAATGAAAGTGATTAAAATGCTTTTCCTCCATGAAGATCTGTGACTGCCAGGGTTTCTTGCTCCTCTGCTGTTTTTGGAGTCATAGGTGGACTATTCAGCATGTAGCCCAGAAGTACGAGTATCAGATTGTAGGTCTTCTAACGGGTGTAGTCTGTTCCTAGCGCAATAAGAAGAGTGGTTTGTATAAGAATGGGTTTATTTGGGCCACATACGCTAGTGCAGAGAGGTCTTGCCTCAGTAAGGTTCCTGTTCTATCTGACTGGCTTACAGGCAAGACTGGTGTCTGCTCACAAAATTGCAGTGGTCCAGAGCACTCTTAGAACTCTGTTAGCTAACACGAAAGACAATGCTAATGAATTAACCTCTTTTAGAGTCCCCAGCTGGGATTAGGCTGTACACTTCTTTAGGATAAGACTTGCTTGACTTGCTGGACCTGTTCAGCATCATGTTTAGGAGATTTTGAGCCCCTTCAATAGCTGGATCCTTCTCTTGACAAATATTTTTTGCACCTTAAGAGGAGTTAAGACTGATGATAGCAGCTTAATCCCTAATCTTCTGGAGATACATAATTGAACCTTTGTACAATTGACACTCAAGGTGACTGAAAAGTGAAACAGTGTAGTTATCCAAAATTGTTCAGCTGTTTTCCTCTGCCAAGTTGACTATCTCACTTCAGTTCGGGGAGAATCAGCTTCTTGTTTACTTCTGCACTAGATAGCTCTGGGTTTGCATGGGCCTTCTTCACAGCCAGAGAGTTGAGTGAAAAATAAATCATAAAGCCCCCAACCAGTCCGACTGGTACCAGGCTGAGAAAAGTTGTTCTTTTTTTTATTATTTTCTTTTCTTTTCTTTTTTTTGTTTTGAGTAAAATCATATCCATCTGAATCTTGTATACAGGTTTGAGGTAATCAGGAAGCAAAAAGTCCTTTTGGTGTGGCCATCGCTCCTTGAAATTAGTGAGGGCCAGGTTGCTGTACTTGCGTAAGTACAGGTTTTTCCAGAGAGATGAGAAAGGGTGAATATGGGTCTCTCAGTTCTTTCCCAATACATCAGCACTCATAAGAGAGGAGATGGAGCAATATGTCTCAAATCAGTGTTACTAAGTGGAGTGTCAGGGCAGCCTAACCCAGGTGGGTGCCTGAGCAGTTAAAACAGACAGGTTTGGACCTACAAGCAAGATCCTGAGCGTGGAGGGAACGTCGGTGGCTTAACCTTCCTTGTGAGTCTAGAACAGTGTGTCACTGCCTTAATCCTCCTGGTATGGCACCTCTCTAAACCGATTAGTTGTTTTGAATTCTGATGTAAATTGTAAATAGTGCATGTCATGTAACAAATGGGATGATTTAGCTGTTTTACTGAATCCTCCACTGTGTGTGCCAAGAGCTGCAGAAATGATGACTGAGGTCCAGTTGGAAGATGTTCCAGCTTGACATTGCTTTCAAATTAGAACATTTGCAGAGTTCTTCCAGTAAATGTGGAAAAAGGTTAGAAAGACAGTGAGTTGATCTTTCCAGTAAAATTCCATTATCACATGCTAGATTATCGCCTGTCATGCTTTCGTATCACATTGTTGTCTGTCATATTATCATCTCACATCAAAAGGGTCGTACTAAACTGGGAGAAACTGGATTGCTGGGCTGCTGTGAAACTGAAGCAGACTTGGAGAGACTGCACTTCTGCCAGCAATGCTGTGCTAGCTGCTTCTCTGAAAACGTTCTGGATTTTCAGTCAGACCCTTACCAGGAGGTCTCTGGATAGCTGTTGGTCAGACAGAGCTGGGATTGATACAAAATAATGGTGCTGGCAGTGATCAGGGAAATGTATGTTCTTGTCTTCTTCCATGCCCCTGCTCTGCCTCTCACAGTCTAAAAAGCATGTGGGTTTTTGGAAAGTGTAATAGTGGCAATTTTAACAACAGACAGTATAGGGTAATGGCAGCCAGAGCACATTAAATCAAACAGTACCATATGGGCCTGACAAAGAAAGGCCAGATACTCTAGCTGTCTGATCCTATTAACAATCAGCCTGCTGCTTTGTTGCTACATTGAGATATGTGGATTTCAGTTATTTTTAATAATTATCTCATGCTCTATTTAGATCCCCATTTTTCTCTGTGGAGTCTGTCTCACAGCTGTACCACCCACTACAGCTTCCTTTGAGAGTCTGTGTCAGCTTTATTGCCTGGTTTTCTAGTCGTTGCTGCAGGTTAGTAAAACAGAGAGTAAAATGACCATGAGCCTTCTCTCCTAAATCCTAGTTTAAATTCCCAGAAACTGCGTTGAAATCAGCAGGGTTAAACCTCTGTGAAGTGCAAGCAGTTCAGGCACGCTGATGCTGTGCTGTGCTAATAGTTGCTCATCAGATGTTTTCGAGCACGTGATTTTGGACTGAGTGTGAAATGGATGATTTTGGGCGGTGAAATTTCTTATTCATTTATCAGCCATGCTTATTCTTCTCCATCTAATGCTTCATTATGATTACAACTCTAAGCTCTTGCAGTCCCTGCAGAGATGGCAGGGAGCTGGAAGTATCTGCAGTGTTTCTTCCGCTCATTGCAAGGCAAAGCAAAACGGGAGAATTTCAAGAAGCACAGGCTGTTGCCCACAAACTCCACAGACCAGGGCTCAAAAGGCTGACCACATTTTAGACCTGTCACTCTGCATGTTGCAGATGCTATACTACTTTTCTGAGGACATGGTAGTGAGCTGATACACTGGGTGGTAGGTTTATAAGCAAGTAATGGTCTATAACTTTGTACTGTTTAGCAGTAGCTTTTCAAAGCAGCTATGATGTATCTAAGCTGTAACTTGATATTGAAATAGTTCCTCTTTCTAGAGATTTCTGGGGTAACTGTGCTGAGATGCACAGTTGCATTTTCTCTGATGTTGAAAGATCTCATCTGTACTGAAGATCTAAGTTCAGATACTTTATAAGAGTCTGGAGATTCTGTGGTTTTCATCCATTGGATCCGAACACAGAATCATAGAATGGTTTGGGTTGGAAAGGACCTTAAAGATCATAAAGTTCCAACCCCCCTGCCATGGGCAGGGACACCCTCCACTAGACCAGGTTGCTCAAAGCCTCATCCAGCCTCATAAACATCCCATGGCTGAGTTTTCCTCCAGCACTGGTGGTGTGAATCTGTGTTTGTGTAATTTTATGAATTAAATGAATGAGTAATGCGTACACACAACATACCTGGATTCTCAGCATTGAGCAGTTCTTTGGATTTAAGTGCCCAGAGATGCTGAGGAGCTGTAAGTTTGCACAGCACATGAATCCCACGCTGTTCCCTCCTGCAGTGCTTGCACTTCGAAATTAATTCCGATTTTTTCCTCTTCAACAGCAGCAAAAGCAGAATTCCCCAACCACCCTCCTCTGCTTGCTTCTCCCTTGCCCAGCTGTATTGTATCTTAATCCTCTGCAAGTGCCTGTGTGCCCCACGTGTGCGCGAGATGGATGGATTGGGCTATATCTACAACTGAACAGAGCTCACAGGCAGAGGGCAAAAAAAGGTGGTTCAAGAACTTGTAGGTGCCATCAGTGGGATTATGTGTGGAATGGAGCTGATGATGTGCCTTGTGTATGTTACAGAAACACTGCAATATGTTCAGGGGATAGGTGCCACCAGTGTCAGAGCTTCTCACAGTCTGCTCACTTGGGTATTTCTACTTGTCTGCTATTCAGTCCTGACTCTGCCTGTCTGGGCCTCTTTTCCTGCCTCTTTATTGCCGCTATTTCCAGCTCCTTGCCTCTGGAGGTATATGCTGCTTTTTCCCAAGTCTCTCCTGGGATGGCAGCTCAAGCCTGCATCTCCCAGTTCATGGTAAAAGACATTAATTGCCCTATATTTTGTGCACATGCTCTAGTGTGTAGGAAATACACCCTTTGTCATTTGTGAGCTGCTATCTCTGTTGGCCATTCAGCTTAGGGGCCTGGGCTCTCTGGCCAGCAGGGAAGGTGGCAGGCTCCTAGCCTGGGCATGCAGCATCACCCTCTGGAGAGGGTCTGTGAGCACTGGCCCCTAATTTAGGCACCCAAGTTAACACCAGCTGATGAGCCCTTTCCCTTATTGTATACCTGTGGTTTGATTCTTCTTGCTTCCCTGGCAGTGTAAAAGGCAGGATTTCTAATCAGCGCTCAGTGAATCACTTTGTTCCTGTGATAATTATTTCTCCCATCTAGACAGAAAAGATTCATTTCCCTGTTTTCTGCCATTTATAGAGAAGTGTCTGCCTGCCTTTTTTTTTTTTTCCCCTTAGACTTACTTTTCACTCCTTTCTCAGCATGAGACAGACTTGCTGAGTCTGCCTCTGCTTCCCATCTGCCACGTGTGAGGGGCTGAGCAGAGGATGCTGTGTGCTGCCTCCGGACCCGGTGGGGCTGACTCGCAGAGCATCACGGAGTGAGGAATTGCAGCCGCTGGAGGAAACTCACTGATGCCTAAGCTCAAGGCACTGCATTCCTCAGGAGTTTTCTAAAGATCACTGGGCTGTTTTATCTTTTTTTTTTTTTCCCCCCTATGGACTAATCATTAAATTGCGTGTGAGATCTTCTGAAGATAAATGTCGTACAGATAAATGTCCTGGGTTAACTCAGCAGTTTAGTACATAGAATTCAAGAGAATGGGAAACTTGGAAAAAATGCGTATAAAGGGAACTGATCTGGAAGCAGGGATGGTGATTAGACAGTATGTGCCAAAGACTTGCTATTTCACGTGACCGTATGCATTCTGGGGGTCTGATTCAGCTTCCTTTGAAGTCAGTGATAGTCTGCTGTTGTCTTGTGTGGCAGCTGGATCAGCCTCATTAAGACAGACAAGCCTGGGCTCTATACTGCATGAAGTTTCTCCTTTTGGTTTCCAATAGAGACATCCATATGGAAGGAACAAGGATGTTTCCTTGCTCTTTCATTGTAAATGTGTTTTCCTTCTGCAGCACATCCAAATGAATGCAAAAGCACTGCAGCTTGCAGATTGGGAACATTCCTTGCCTGGGTCTTGGGACTAGAGAATTGATGGTGTTGAAGAGAAATGCAGAGATCAAAGCTGCAAACCTCTGAACCAGCCCAGCTATATGGGAGCTTTCTTCATTTTTGTACTACAGCAGCTGTAGTAGCCACCCCTGCAGCCCTTCCCCAGAGCCTCCCTGCAGTATGGGACCAGCATCTGCTGGTGGCCATCAGTTCCCAGGTCCTTCTCGCACAGAAGGGAGTCGAAGTGCAGAGTGACACAGTTAAATGCTGATCTAAGCCAGCTCTGCATACCCTCACACATCTTTTCAGCTTGCTTGCCATCTTGAGTTTCTTGTCTCTTGTCCTTCCTACTCTTGGCACCCAGAAACCAATCTGTCTGGGCTGCCTAGTGCTCTGTTTGCATATCTGGTCTTTTGGTCTCATCCACCAGGGAGAGTATATACACTAAAAATGGTGGTTGTCTAAGGTTTGAAAATTACTGAAGACCTAGACAAATAAATTGTCTCTTTTAGTTCACTGGCTGAACCAAAAACTGGGTTCAAATGCCAACTCAGCAAAACCAGTTTGTTTCATGTTGATCAGACTATTTAATTATCAGAGATTCAGAGACTTGGTGGGGAAGTTTATTCTTAAAAAAAAAAATAGGTGAGGCATATTTGGTCTCAAGGCATTATTTCAAAATGAAAAAAAAAATATTTTTAAGCAAATGAGAAAAATAAAAGAAACAAGCATTTTAGAACAGCAAGCCAGACATCTGAAGAAGCTCCTGGGAAAGGGTTAAATCCTTGTGGTGTCTCCACTGACCTCCACATTACACTGAAGAGGAATTTGGCCGAGCTTTCTTTTGGTAGAGAATCTGAGTCAGAAAAGCAGCCTCTGCTCGTGGGTCCTTGCTCCTCCCTCTCCTCTCATCCAAGACTTCTCTGGGGCTGTTTCTATACTTAATATTTTAGGTCAACATTAGTAATGTTGAGTTTAACTGAGTTCAAGCAATTCTGGTTTACATTGTGTCTTGGAAAGAGAATCACCCTAAAACTTTTAAATGCTTTACATTTTAAAAAAGGTTTCTTTTCAACTGATGGGCTTGTTTCTCCTCAGGAGTTTGGATACTACGCAGACTAATGTAATAACATTTGTTTTCACAAGGAAGCATATGTTTAAGCAGTGTCTAACGTAGCTGGTTATTGTGAAATCTGTTAATCCATTCTAAAATACTTGCTTGACCTATACTTGACTTGGGCTTACAAGAAATTTTATTATGCTAATACAGTCCAATTAGCTGTGAATAAGCAACAGCATTTTGCAAAGTTGGCTATTTATTGTTGTTATGATTATCATATCTAGAGCTCTAGAGTTTATGAGTAACGGAATTAGTGTGCAATAGCTATTTGTTTTGCTTCCTCCAGAAGGAGGAATCAGTCAATTCCATAATCCTCCCAGAACATTTGTAGCTTTAAATTTTTTCAGGAATATTTGTTGCTTAAGATTTATTCTGTGAATTGCATTTATCAAAATGTCTTTGTTCTCAGTACCCCATGCACCTGAAGGTATTCTTTCCATGTGGCATGCAGATTGACTACGATGATAGTGCAGCCTCTAGAATTGGATCCCTCTGGATGAAATAATAAGCTGTGATTGCCAATTCAAACATTCTTCAAGAGCAGCAGTTATTCAGGCTTCTAATTAAAACAAAACTAAAACATTTACTCTTGTGCTTACGTTTGACTAGCAATCTTACTATGATGCACTACTCCAGCAAAACTGTATTTTCACTTGTATTGTGAATATGTGAACTTGCTAAGCAAAGGCTTTTATCACTATAATTGATAAATCAAGGAGCCTCACACTTCCAGGCTTAAACCGAAATGAATAGCTGCTTAATTAGAAGGCA
This sequence comes from Pterocles gutturalis, assembly GCF_000699245.1. Taxonomy (NCBI): domain Eukaryota; kingdom Metazoa; phylum Chordata; class Aves; order Pterocliformes; family Pteroclidae; genus Pterocles; species Pterocles gutturalis. Next base: position 101,864 of record NW_010126544.1, read on the forward strand.
CGATGTATTTTAAAGTACACTTGGAGGATGCAGTATGGTTGGGGCAGAAATTCTTCCCTTATCTTTTACATTTTCCAATCCTCTCTCTTGGCACTGCTGAGCTCCAGTGTTTATCCTTTTTTTCTTTCTCTCAGGGGAAGAAAAAAATGAAGGTAGCATCAAATAAAAGTTGTCTTATTGTGTGTAAGGGTGGTATGTTGAGAGCAGTTGTTTATTGCTGTTCACTTCACCCTGTGAGTGGCTGCTATAGGTTTATAAAGTCTACTGATACACTTTAAAGTAGTAATGTGCCTTAGCTTTTATATATCAATAAATTGTCCACAGCTGTGGATGCTCAGAAGCACGTCTTGTGAAATCTTTGCATTTTATTTAAAAAAAAAAAAAGGCAGTAAAAAAAAACCCAAAGAAACTTGTCGACCTCATAGCCAAGTTCTCCTCCAAACACTTCCAGCTGCAGCTAGAGGGATGAGTCATGCTGAAAGCCGAGGAGCCTTTCTAAAAGCCTTTCACTTGGTTCACATGATTTTTACTTTTTTTTTTAACTTTACATTCCTGTCTGTTTTTCTTTTCTTAAAAAAAAAAAAAAAAAAAACAAACCAACCCACAAACCAACCCAAAAACGTGAAGGCGAGTCACCCAAGGAAAACCCGTACGAGGATGTGGAGCTGAGGGGCCGCCAGGCAGGCCGCAAACCCCACCAGCTCTCCGAGCCCTCCCTCGAGTCCCTGCACAGGATGTGGGCAGCGCCGGACAGGAAATACACAGCACCTCCCCAGGTAACGAGGACGGCCCGGGCTGGAACCTTATTTAAAACTTTTGCAAGAAAATCAGTCGTGGC
>NW_010126545.1:0-1209 GCF_000699245.1 Pterocles gutturalis
TGCAAGCCCAGTTACAGCCCCCTCCCCCCATTAATCTTCTCCAGTTTGGAGACGTTATGGTCCAGCCTTCTCCCACTTCAGTAAAGATGCCTCATTGAGGTGGAAGCTCTGAGCAGAGCGAGGGAGCGGGCACAGCTGTAAAGTGAGCTGGGAAAGGACTCAAATCCAGTTTTTATGAATGTCAAGTTGCAGAAGAAGAATTTTAATTTCACAGTGAGTAGCCCCACAGTCTGTTCCATTTGTGCCAGCTGTTCCCTTTGTAGTAAAAAGCATCCGGAAAACTGCAATGCTCATCCAAATTCTTCTCATTTTCAGTGACTTTTCTTTTGTGATCTTGATGAATACAGCAGGACAAATTCGCCTGCGTTGTGCCTCGTTTCTTCTTGTCCCCAAAAAAGACTGGTCAGGTGTCTGTGAAGTGGTTGGGTTGAACTGGGCTCCCTGGGGTTCCTTTGTGGGACAGAGGAGGTTGTAATGAAGGACACCACACTTCAGAATAACAGCCACTCGCCTGTCTTTGAAGAACAAATCAACAAATTCCAGACAGTTTTCTGTTTGGAGAAGGAGTTTGGCACTCGGGACGTCAGCAGGTATAAGGTGTAGACAAAATTCATCATACTTCTGGCATTCCTTTAGGCTGACCTGGCTGGAGGAATAAATTCTCATTCTCTAAGTGAGTGTAACAGATTTCTTACAACATTTTGGGAGCTAGAGCAAGGCCCCCAGAGAGCTCTTGACTTTCCCTGATAAATGGCTTTGTTAGATGCCATCAACCTCCACCTTTTATTTGCTTCCACTAGTAATTATGCAAAAAACCATCTTTGGTTTCTCTCCATGTCCAGACAAAGCTGACTGCCTGTTGTCTATAATGTGAGCCAGAGTGAGATCAGTTAGTCTGCGGGAGCATCTGGCCACTTCCAGTATCACAGTATCCTGAGCATCCTCCTGACCCTGCAAATGCATTCAGGTTTTCTCCCTGAAGGTTAAGCCATGGAACACGCTGGGACAGTCAGAGGGCACCCGAGACCACACAAAATGTGGCATATCTACAGCACAGTTTGTTCTGTACGTCCTTTCGGCATGGGGTCAAGTGCTTCCCGGCTGCTGGTACCCAAAGAGATTTGTTGGATCATAGAATTAGAGAATGGTTTGGCTTGGAAGGGACCTTCAAGCCCACCCAGAGCCACGCCCTGCCATGGGAAGGGACAC
>NW_010126545.1:1241-11622 GCF_000699245.1 Pterocles gutturalis
TCCAGCCGGGCCCTGACCCCCTCCAGGGATGGGGCATCCACAGCTTCTCTGGGCAACCTGGGCCACTGCCTCACCCCCCGCACAGGAAAACGTTTCTTCCCAATATCTCAGCTCAATCTCCCCTCTCGCAGCTTCAAACCGTTCCCCCTCGTCCTGTCCCTGCACCCCCTGATCCAGAGCCCCCCCAGCTCTCCTGTAGCCCCCTTTCAGCACTGGGAGGTGCTGGAAGGTCTCCCCGGAGCCTTCTCTTCTCCAGGCTGCACACCCCCAACTCTCTCAGCCTGTCCTCGCACGGGAGCTGCTCCAGCCTCGGACCATCTCCGTGGCTCCTCTGGCCCCGCTCCAGCAGCTCCGTGTCTGTCCTGTGCTGGGGACCCCAGAGCTGGATGCAGTGCAGAACCAACACTGCTTTCAGCAGTAGTTTTTGTCCCGAAGGGGAATGGATGCTTTCTGCAGTGTGTCACGTGAAGTGACCCAGCCTGCTCAATGGCCTCCGTTGGACGTGAGCCTCTGGGGGTGCAGTGTTGGGTGTGCTCATCTTCTTACGCTCCAGCTCATCCACGTACATCCATCAGTGGTCCCATGAGATGGTTCATAAAACACGTCTCTTGAATTCCTGATGTTTTAAGGATGGAGGTTTTTTCCCTGTCCTTGAAAGAGGGATGGATGTGTCTGTGCTTGTGTCATGTCTTCACATCAAAACCTACCAAGGATCAGAGATTCAAGCCATCGGATCACAAATCCTGACGGTGGGTCAGAGCATCCCTTAACTCTGGGCCAGCCTTGTGTTGGTGGCAGCTACGGTTGAACATTTCCATTGAGATCTTGGCTTCCGTGGGATAAATTTGCTACAGGCTGTCTTTTACCCGACTGAAAATGTTCTTACAAAAGGGGAGGGTTTGGCTGTTCGCAGAGACTGACAGGTCTGCCCCTGCTCCCAGCACCAGGAATGTGCCGGATGCAGGGCTGGGGAACGACGTTTGTGAAGTTGATGTTTCGTGGACTGGGAGAATTTTGGACAAGATGAATAAATTCTTTGTTCTTCAAATGAAAAGAAAAGAAAAAAAAAAGATTAGGCTGAATGGGAGATGTCAGGGGAGTAATCAGTCCTCTTGTTGAGGCGGCTCTAGTTCTCATTTCATTGTCAAGTTTCAAAAATCAAAAGATATATTTATTTTTTTGAACATTGGTAGTGCAGCTTTGGCTATGAAAATAAGAGTCACTGCTAAAGGGGATGTGCTAAGCCTGATTTAAAGAAAATATGTCATAATAGCTAAATATTATATAAATATCCAAATATGTAAATATTAGATGTGTTTAGATTGTGCGATGTGGTAGACTAGCCACAGGGGTAGTTTCTAATATTCTGTATATTCAGAGGCCTGTGTTGGTTGATCTAGAAAGATTTCACATGATGGGATTATAATTTCTTCTGTTGTAGAATTACAGCTATACGTGGAAGAAGTGATCCGTTCTTTTCCTTAACATATACTGGAGGTTTACACCCTACATAAAATCCTAGAACAGGTTTTGATCACTTGGATGTGTGTCTTTTTGCTTGGAAAAAACTTTCATGTGCTCCAGGACTTGTGCTTCTACATTTGATACCATTCTACCTAGATTAGAAATTTTGAAACTGTTAATGTCTTAGGGATCTTAACTCTGCAGAATAGTCCGGCAGAATTTTTTTGTGAGTGTGTGTGTGGGCTTAAAATTTTTTTACAGAAGATCAGAGACTGAAAAAGTTGCAGTCTGCTTTGAAAGAATTTCTCTGGGGGAGTAAACTCCATTTTTGGCAATATCCTGATTTCACAAATCTTTATCAGAAAAAATTTCTCGGTGGAGCATGTTCAAGTAGCGCCCCAAATCCAAGAGGAGCAAAACCTTTTGATCCTGAATTCAAATTCATAGGAAAACATCGCCTGCTTTGATGATGATGGGAAGGGATGACAGATTTCTCCTCCCTTAGAAAAACACGGGGTGGACTCGGGTCCATCCCATCCAGCTTCCCCACGCTGATGGTGGTCGCCAGAGGATGCCTGGGTCAAGCGAGTACCGATACTTCCCTGTCTGCTGTAGTGATCTCCAGCAGTTTTGCAATCGGGGATTTCTGAGCCAGAAGTGTTTTACTCTTTTACCAACTAGAGACCAATTGCGCTTAATGCCGGAGCAATACAGGAAAGCAAAATCTCTATCCACAAACTACCTGAAATCTGGGTTTGAGAGCTATTTAGGGAGCATTAGAAGGCCAGGGAGACTGAAAATGGAAAATAAATGACCAGGAAAATGCGATAAAATCGGCATTAACACAATAAAACTGCTGCCTAGTGTTTGCAATTGTCAAATATGGTCTTATAAAAGGTAGAAGCAAGAGATGTTAGTGAGACTGGTGAGCTGTGTTTCGCAGCCATGTGCCCTCGGCTCGGCTCTAACCCTTCTGCCGGGGGGAAGCCAGCTTCAAAGTGGACAGGGGCACCCAGGCGATGCCAGCCTCATCCCTCGCTCGGAATCCTTCCTCCTACCTGGTGAGCCAGCCTTGCCCATCTGTCAGAGCGGCTCCGATGGCACGATGGAGTGCACGGTTGTAGGGATTGTGGGTTCATTTTGGTGCCCAGTGTGGGGCCTAAGTGGTTGAGAATAAGGCATTGCTACCTACTTTGTGTGGCATCTAACCATCTTTTCTTTTTTAAATTTTGATCCAAACTGGCCAATGGTCTATTCCATGCACGTCATGCCCAGGATAGAGATGAGGATATGTCCCGAAGTTCTCTCTCTTGCTCCGGGTTTTCTCTGTCTGGATCACCCCTCTCTCAGGGTTGTCTTGGTCTTTTGGACACTTGGGCTCTTATCTCCATTCTGGGATTGTGGTTTCGGGACTCTCCCTCCTCCGGGATTGTTTAGCAGGAACGGGCTGAGTCTTGGTCATGGGGTGGTGAGCAGTGTCACTGTGTGTCACGCATTTGTATATTTTTATATATTACTATTATTATCATTATTATTGTTTCCAATAGTATTGTAGTTTAGTTCTTAAATGGTTCTTATCTCAACCCATGAGTCTCTTTTCCCTTCACCCCTTTTATTCTTTACCCATCCCCCGGAGGGGGGAGGGTGAGCGAGCGGCTGCGTGGTGTTTGGCTGCCAACAAGGGTCAAAACTACGACAGCAGTGCAAGGAGGCAAGGAAAGCCCAGTGAGATGGATGAACAGGCTTGTGCTGTACCCCAGTAAATCTCCTTCCTGCCCTGTTCCCAGTGAGCTGGCCAACTGTGTCCCGTCCCTGCACATGCAATCGGGACTGTCACATTTTCAGGGGTCTCGGAGCGATGCTGGCGATGCAGGATGGGATGCTCCCCTGCCGTGTGTGCCTGCTCTCTCCGTCTCCGTAGCTTCTTTCACTGTTTCAGCCTAACCCAGAACCCATGTAGCGTTGAGGTCTGAGTTTTTTTGCATGGAGGGGATTCTTTAACAGCCCCAGTTCCCCATTACACAATTTAACAAAATCCCATTTTCCCTTTCCAGCCCAGAACTTCTGCACTCTCCTGCTTGCAGCTGTTGCTTTAGATGAGGAGGACCGCTCGCCCCGGGTGCTTTGGGCAGCACTGGTTGAGGCTTCCATACCCTCATCCATCTCGAAACGTCTCTCTTCTCCATCCTACCCCCTTTTTAGCAGAATGCCTCTTAAGCATAATTAAAAATATATAAAATAAACAAGTTTCCCAGGCCTGTCCATTGGTCCCTTTCATCTTTTTCCCCTTTTTTCCACCACATGTCAACAGAACACTCCCCTCCTCTCTGGATTTTGGGGAAGAAGGAGGGTTGCTTTGGCTTTATGTCTTGGCCAACAAGCTTAATACTGTGTTGGCTTGCACATATCCAAAGGACACAAGCTTCTTGTATGCAAATTTCTTCTCTGATCTTTCCTCTCACCCTCCCTCCCTCCATCCCACCCTTCCAAAATGCGCTTCCTTGTCCCTGTGCAAGGCTCACTGTGTTGTTGAAAGGTGGTGGAGCCTGTGTGGCGTGTGCTTTTTAGGAAAAAAAAATTAAAAAATCAAATAGAATTTATGCTTTGAAAGAAATCAAACTAGAAATCTAGAGAATAAGTTGGTTTGGTTTTTTTTGGTGTTTTTTTTTTTTTTTTTTTTTTATCTGTTTCATAAGTACCGGAATAGCTTGTGCCAGGATGCTTCAACTTGTCTTTGAGCCTGGGTTCAAATTAACTCACTGCTGAGCGGGCTAACAGAGGGCCAAATGCTGCAATGGGATTTCCTAAATGGACTGAGAGCAATATGAAATGAAATTTTTCTACTTTCAGAAGCTTTAAAAAAATTAAATATAGTCAGATATAGGTAGATACCAATAATTACTCTGATTGTTACCTGGAATCTTGGTGTTGCTCTGAACCTGTGTGCATTGGGGTTCAATATGATATGTTAGAGTTGCACTTCCCTATAGGTGTTCTGCCTATTTCACACTCATCTCCTGCTGTCTTTCAGGTGCCCGGGGCCCAGGACCTGGTGGACTTCTCACCAGTGTACCGATGCCTCCACATCTACTCTGTCCTGGTGAGTAACTCTGCTCATCCCGTGAGACTGGGGCTGACGCTGGACTCTGGTTTAAGGAAGATGATGGGGTTCTGCTTCTTCCATCGATGCTGCTGGAAGGAGGCGGTTGCAAAATAATGTTCACCTAGCTAGGAAGCGTGTTACCTAAGGTAGAAGGTGAGCCAGTGCTGGATGGATTTGGGTAAAAACCACACAGAAGTATAAAGAGATATTTTCTCCAACTCCTGCAGACCCAGGGTTTATAGTCTACGTGCTTCTTGGTCATGGAGTTTTCCTCCAAGAGTTCTTCTTTGACCGCATAGCTTCATTATTCAGTGCAAACGGAGGAGTTGCAGGGAGGGAATTGGTTGTGAATGTGCTGTTTGCTGCGCTCAGGAGAACTTTGCCGCTCTTCAGACATTGCTGGATGGGAGCAGATTTGCTCCTGTCTCACCAGTTCCACCATTTGACTGGATCATTCCCAGTTTCCTGGTAGTTCGGCTTTGTGTGCACTGAAAAATACAGCCAAACTCAAACTGTTTGGTGTTGGTGTTTGGTTTTTGGTCAAAGAGTGTTACTCTGAACCACATCATGTTCTTGAGAACGCGGCAGGAGAGTTCCCATCTCTGCTGGTGGAGGCTGCTAGATGAGCTTCTCCTGGGCATTCTGAGTCCGTCAGGTATTGATTTCTTCACTTATTTCTTTATAACGAGGGCAGATGAGATGCCTTTTGCAACTTTTCATTTCTGAGGTGCCTCCCAGCAGTGTACAAGCCTTCCATCTGCGGACCCAAAGAACCTGTGGGGTTTGCATCCGTTCTTTGACGTCCTTTGGAGCTTGCAGAGGGCTCTTCTCCTGCGGTTGGGCAGTCTGAAGCCCAGGCAGCAGATGAAAGGAACGCTCTGTTCACAGCTTTCCTCCCTTTCCATGACAGAGCCAAGCTTGAGAGAGAGGAATTGTTTTTAAGGCTCTTCTAAAGCCAGTTTCTCCAGCAAAATACATCCAAATGAATTTGCAAAAGGAACAGAATTGTAAAAAACCATTTTATATAAAATCTTTTTGTGCCCTCATCTGTTAATAATTATGTAATTTGGCTACATTGCCATCGTATTTTCTTGGAATGAAAAAGTTAACCTACCCAAATGTGTTACTGTGTTTATCTTGGATCAAAACCTCCTCCTCAAACCCAGCGTTGGGAGCCCGGTTCGGGGAGTGTGCTAATTGAAGATTACAACTGGTCTGAAATGCTTTGTGGATTTCACAGTGTCACTTTATTTGGAGAAACTTCAGTGAAGAATATGTATAATGAAAACAGGATTAGGAACCCTGTTTGTGGAGCTTACGTGCATTTGTTGAGCGCGAGGGTATTTATTTAATGGTGTATTTATACGTAAAGCTGTTATGGAAAGGCTGAAGAGCTTTCACTGGTGGATGCAACAGTTTTGCACGTCTGAAATGGTCTCGTTTCTGCTTTGGGCCTTGGTTGTTGTCCTGTTGCTTTACTTTTTAATCTGAAATAGCAGTTGGTCCTCCGAAATATATTAGGGAAGTGCTGCTGCTAGAGGACAGGTTTCCCGGCCAGTATTCTGGGGTGGATCTGGGTGGGATTGTCTTCTGCTGGTGGTGGGACCCGATGATGGCGAGGTTAGACCTGGTGCAGGGCTTAGTGTCCTCTGTCCCCATCCTGAGCTGAGATTATCCAATCCTTCTCCCCCTACTCCTTCACTATTTCAGCCAAAAACCCTAATAATGAGAAAAAATACACCGCGGAGCTCTAAAGAAGGTGTGTTTGTGAGACAGGAGCAAGAGAAAGAGGAAACCAAGCGTAGTAAAAGCTCCTGAGAAGAAAATTGCCCTTTTCCTGACCTGTGATTGAATCCTGCCCTGGCTTTCTAGGCCCAGCTTGGGTTGAACAATGTCAGAGATGCAGCAAGCATGGAGGGAAACGGCCACATCAGTGTCAGACGGAAGGATCATAATGTCATAGTTACCAAAAAATCCTAATATTTGTCATTTACAATAGCGTTATCTAAACGCTTGGCCTGCAGTTAAAAAAGCCCACGTTGAATAAACATTGAGATATTTATTATTTTTAGTGAAATCGACCTTCCAGTCACCTCGGTTTTATGGCTGTGCTGCTTATAAATTCCCAAAGGATTATTTGAAAAATCCTACTCATATCTGCCAGCCTTATCAGCAGGGCAGAAGTTCACATATTGTACCGGGAGGTCAGCCTTCGGTCATGGTCTTCCAGAGGGGGCCAGGCACCTGTAAATCCTTCCTTCAGCAACCAAGGCGAAGTACAATATCAAACAGGCGAGGAGACTTTTCCAGGAAACGCTGAACTTTCTCAGGAAGGGCAGAGGAGGGGGAAAGAAAGTGAAGGAAGGTCAAGCGGGGGTTAATTGAGAGTTGGACCTTGGCGTGGTGGCGGCTCCTGGGAGGACAGGCTCTGGTGGGATGCTTTATGGGACTATTCATCGGCGATTCCTTTTCTTGTGAGAAAACGAGCTGGCTGAGGGTGTCTTGAGGAAGAAATGGGCGTAGGGGAGGCTTTGGGTGGCTGCAGATAGCGAACAAAACATCACAAGAGCGTCTTTTGTGTGTTATACCTGGAGTTGTACACAGGGATAACCATTCTTTGCTCAAGTAACCCTTTGATTTCGTGAGTTGGGTTTATGTCCCTAAATGGTGCCTAGAACAAGTCCTTGCCCTGCCTGTGGTTTCTGGAAAGATCTTCTGAATTGGGTGAAAAAAAGCTTCTTAGGTGATGGGTTTGGTTTCAAGTTGGTACGAATCGGGAACCACTGACCAACCTGTGTGGCTTGGGGGGAATCCTGGTCATCTTGGACAAATGTGTGATGTCCTTTTCCTAGGAAAATGGAAAAAAGACTGTCTGGATAATCCTAAAAGACCAGGATAATCCTAAAAAAGGGTGAAGGAAAGATGTGGATGGACTCTTGATCAGGGGGTGCAGGGATGGGACAAAGGGGGACGGTTTGAAGCTGCAAGAGGGGAGATTGAGCTGAGATATTGGGAAGAAATGTTTTCCTGTGCGGGGGGTGAGGCAGTGGCCCAGGGTGCCCAGAGAAGCTGTGGATGCCCCATCCCTGGAGGGGTTCAAGGCCAGGCTGGATGAGGCTTTGGGCAACCTGGGCTGGTGGGAGGTGTCCCTGCCCATGGCAGGGGGTGGCACTGGATGGTCTGGAAGGTCCCTTCCCACCCAAACCATCCTGTGATTCCATGATTCTAAGGTGGGCAACCGGCAGCAGAGCCAGGACTCGCGAGTCTTGGGTCCTATCCTGGTCTCCTTGGTCAGTTGGCCAAAGTCCACGTCTAGTTTGAGCTGATGGTAAACACTAAACCCCGCTTAGTGTCTGTTCAGCAGAGATGTGCTATTTAAGGACATTCGTCTGCCGCATGGTTAGGCTGCAAGGCTGTTGGGTATCAGGTCTGTCTTTTCCTTGAGTTAATAGAGAAGTTTGTTGAAAACAGTAATATTATTATATAAAGAAGAAACAAGACTATTTCAGTGCAGTGATTTTGCCATTGACGTTTTTATCTTTTATGTTTAAGTCTTTGACCAAAGTCTATGTAATGCTGGAGTTGCTTTGATTGATATCCAAAATAAATTAGGAAAGGTGAGGTTTGGGCACAGCTTATCTCCTGGAGCATCTCAACAGCTGTTGGGAGCCTTGTATTTCGAGGCCAAGACATGGAATTACTTTGCTTTACATAACAGAAAATAAAAAGCAGTTTTTGTTTCATGTTTCCCCTAAGCTGTAACAAAGCAGAAAGCAAAGAGTGAGTGAGAAGCAGAAAGGAATTAAAAAAAAACAAAACCAAAAAAACAAGTCAGAGTGGTTTGCACGGAGGATGCTCCCAAGAAGTTGTCTCAAAGGCAGATGACGATGATTTAAGTCGCTTCAGCTCCTGCTTCAGCCAGTGCTGGTGCCTGTTGGTACTCATTTAGGCTTTGCCTTAGCTAGGTGGGTTTTTTTGTGTTTTTTTTTTAGCTTTATGCTAATTGGTTACCAATTACTTTGAGGTTCTTAACATGTTGATGAAGACACTGGTATTGACGCTCCCAGCTCTTTGATCCGAGCTACAAAGGGGTCATTTTAGGGTAAAGAACAAGTGTCCAAAAAAAAAAAAAGAAAAAGAAAAAAAGAGAGCAGATTCTGATGTTGAGTACAGGCTTAAAACTGTAGCTGCCTCCTAGTTGATGAAGTATTTCTGGAGAATCCCAGAGCCGGATAATTTAGATAAATAGCAGTTGACAGGTATTTACTATAAATTTGTCGTATCTCGCCCCTGACATTTTTATCTGCTGTATTGCTTCTCCCCCAAGCCTCTTTAGCCCTAAAGCTGCTTTGATGCACAGAATACATTAGGAAAGGTTAAAAAAATGTAAAACAAATAGTAAAAAACCCCCACTTTACTACAAATAATCAATATAGAAATGTCTTTAAATTCCTTTATGAAAATACGTGCATTGTGCATGGTCTGTATCCACTTGGTGCATTTTTTCTGCCTATTTTAGCGAAGAATATAATGTTTTATATCTCTTAGCAGAGCCAGCATGGCCTTGGGAGGAGAAATAAAGGTTTCTTTTTGCTTATTGCTAAAATTGCTCCGTTTTGATTGCCGAAGCCGTGCGGGGATTCATCAGCTCAGGGACTCGAGGTGAACTGTTTGGCCAAGGCTGGGCAACACCAACTTTGTATTTCCACGCCAAGCGGATTGCATTTGAACTGGGAGATGCTGCAAATCCCTTCAACTTCTCCCAGCCTTCCACCGAAATAATTTTTAACATTTTTATTCCTCTTAGAAGCGTGCTAACGATTGTGCTGCCTGCAATAATCCTCCTTTTTCTGCCTTTGTGGGCTACTAGCTTGGCAGGCTGGCTGGGGGGGAATCTGCTCGCCCGTGGTGGCCGTGACGCAGCTGGTCCTTCCTGCCCCCTCCCCACCTCTCCGGGGGGGCTCCAGCATCCCCACCAAAATGTTTGTTCTTGGGTAAGGAGGCAAAACAATTGAAGTTCTTCTTTCAAGGGATGAGAAAGCCTCTTATAGGAACCACAATTCAAATAACAAGAGCTACCCAACCCTCTCTTTCATATGAAAACATATTTTTTTTTCTCCTCTTTGCAACACAAGTTGTTTCTTTTATTTGATACTGAAACACGAACGGTACCATGGAAAGTCTGTGGTTTACTTCTGTTTTTTGAGATCAGGGTTGTAAAGTTTTCCTTCGGTGTCCTTGGGAACTTAAAAACTTTTTTTTTAGTTTTTTTTTTTCGGGAGGGGAGAGGCGGTGGAAAAAATTTCCCTTCTCGAAGTCTCTGCTAACTCCTTGTTCATCTCAGACACTTTGCAGATTGTCCCATCGTCGTGTCCTGGCATATCTCACTGTCTGCTGACTTGGCTGACCCACTGGTGCCTGGTGGAGTTAGATAGCTATAAACACAGCCCTGAGATCATAGGGAAAGGCTGAGGGTGAGACACTTTGTGCACTGGCTTGATAAGGACACAGGAAAAGCCATTAGAGTGAACTGGTGTCAGTGACCTGTGATAACCATTCTGTACTACGTGCTAATGGACCCTGGGTAGTGTGTCTGTCTGGCGTGGCAATAGATTTAACTTTTGTAATTGTCATATTGCTCTTTTAACCCTGTGACCTTATTACCCATGAGAAAACCACTTGGCTTCGATCAAAGAAGCAGCAAAAGAAATCAGTGTTCATTCTAAGCTGGTTAGATATGATCACAGGCAGCCTTGATTCTTAAAATATTCAGTTTGGAAAACAGACACGATGGGGGGGGGGGGGGGGGGAGGG
>NW_010126545.1:11653-12725 GCF_000699245.1 Pterocles gutturalis
AAAAAAAAGAGAAAGGGAGGTTTACTACAATAGCCTGGATGCAGACTGCTTGTCACCTGAGGTTAGGAACGACTGCCTGCTTTCCCAGGGCTCTGCAAGACTCTGCTCAGCCACTTACTGTGAATCTGTTGATATTTCACATTTTATGCTGATTTCATCCTGATTCACTCCATCCCATTCCATTCTTAGTGTGCAGAGTAAGAGACTGGCTCGGGTAGTCCTGACCGTGGGAAATACATCGTGTCTGTTCAGTATTTCGCTGAGTTGTTGAGGATGGATGGGACCTCAGGAGGTCCCTGGTCCCTGCTCAAAGCAGGGACAGCTCTAAGGTGGGACCAGGTTGCTCAGGGCTTTGTCCACTCCGGGCTTGAAAACCTCCAAGGACCAAGCCTGCAGAACCTCTCAGGGCAACTTCTTCTGCTCCATGACCTCCTTGTAGGTATTGAAGGTGGCTGTTAGGTCCCCCTGAAGCAGTTGCTTCCCCATTAACATCTGTGGGCCGAGTGCTCCAGCCTCAACCTTCTTGGTGGCCTCCAGTGAACTCGTTCTGGTTTATCAGTGTCTTTCCTGTGTTTGGGAGGCCCAAAACTGGATGCAAGGTATAGATACAGATTTAACGAGTGCTACGTAAAGGGGGGATAATCACTTCCCTCCATCTGCTGGCTTTGCTCCTGTTAACACAGCCCGGGAGGCTGTTGGCCGCCTCTGCTGCCAGGCCAGGCGCGGGCCCACGTTCAGCTTGCTGCCTGCCAAGGCTCTTGGGCCTTCTCCACAGAGCTGCTCCCCACGCAGTCGTTCCCCAGTCTGTGTTGTTGCGAGAGGTTCTTCCTTCCCAGGTGCAGGACTTGGCATTTCTCCTTACTTCATGTTCGTCAGGTTCCTGTCAGCCCATTCCTCCAGCACGTCGAGACCCTCTGGGTGGGTGGTGGCCCTGCTCTTGAGTGTGTTGATTTCTGCAGTTCTCCCCCTCTGCTCCGCTCTGGTGAAACCCCCCTGGGGTGCTGCCCCCAGCTCTGGGGTCCTCAGCACAGGACAGACACGGAGCTGCTGGAGCGGGGCCAGAGGAGCCCCG
>NW_010126545.1:12766-17768 GCF_000699245.1 Pterocles gutturalis
GGGGGTGTGCAGCCTGGAGAAGAGAAGGCTCCGGGGAGACCTTCCAGCACCTCCCAGTGCTGAAAGGGGGCTACAGGAGAGGTGGGGGGGCTCTGGGTCAGGGGGTGCAGGGACAGGACGAGGGGGAATGGGTTGAAGCTGCGAGAGGGGAGATTGAGCTGAGATATTGGGAAGAAATGTTTTCCTGTGCGGGGGGTGAGGCAGTGGCCCAGGGTGCCCAGAGAAGCTGTGGATGCCCCATCCCTGGAGGGGTTCAAGGCCAGGCTGGATGAGGCTTTGGGCAACCTGGGCTAGTGGGACGTGTCTCTGCTAAGGTTTCCCAACTTGTTCATCACAACCCTCTGAACCTGAGCACCCCACTAGAGTTATCTACCTGTCCAGCTGAACACTCACCCAAAGTGTGACATCTGAATTCAGATACAGGAATATTGGCAAGTGTCAAAAGCTGTGCTAAAATCAATCGCACCCACTGCTTTCCCTTTACCCATACATCCCATAATACTGTCAGAGAAGGCAATCAGATCGTTGGCATAGCTTCTTGTTAAATACATTCTGGTTGTCCCCCGATCCCCTTCTCCTTCATATTCCTGCAAATGTGTCCCAGGAGGACTCGGCTCATGACTTCCCCAGGGAATGAAGCAAGGTTGAGAGTGCTGGAGTTCCTCAGATCATCTTTTTTAGCCTTTATTTAGATTTTCCATTTGTTAGGAGCATATCTTTTTGTATAGTGTTTTAACTACTCTGAGGTTGTTGGTTCCAGGGAGCTCTAAGACCAGGGCTGATTTTGTGGTGGGATGTTCACCTTGGGTGGTGCAGAACACGGCTCATCTGAAGGACCCTGGAGACCAACGCCGCTGTTTGTATTAAGTGTGGGAAGGCTCTTCCCAGGATTTGCTCTGTTTCCGGGCATTGGGGCTCGGGAGGGTCCCAGGAATGTTTGGAAAATGCCTCTGCTACCCCAGAGAACTTTGTGGTGGTGTCCAGAAGCAGTGATATCTCAAAAATAACAAGTGATAGAGACGGAAGCGCACTGATTTGCAAAGAATTTCCCCAAAGAGCATTGCGTTTTCTAAGGTAAAGCTCAGTTTAACAGGAAGGGAGATCTCTAACAAGCATTCCCACTCTTTTCTCATCCTCTGGCTATAGACCCGTAACTCAAGTTGAAAGACTCATGAAGGACTTTGGTCCAACCTTCCAGTCGGGGCTGAATTTGAAGTGATCTCAGGGATCTCAGAGCACATCCAGTTGAGTTTGGAGGATCTCCACTGGTGGAACGTGCCCAGCCTCTCTGGGTCCCTGTTCCGGTGTGTGACCCCTCCTTACTGTGTTTTTTCCCTGTTAAATTAATTCATCTTTTTGCATTTTGTCTCTTGCCTGTCCTTTTGCTGTGTTTCCAGGGGAAACCTGGCTCCATCTAGCCTGTAATCTTGTGTTAGATGTGTTTCCTCGCCCTTCTCCTTCCCCACCTTTGCCCAAATGTCGGGTGCTCTGGCTCCCTCGATGACCTTGGTGGCCGCTGCTGGCCTTGCGTCAATGTGTAGCACATCGGTACCTCTACAGCTGCTGCTTTGCATTACACTTTAAAAGCCATTTTTGTTGGAGCTGAATCACAAATGACACTGTTCCACTGGGCTGATGCTGATATTAAACACGAATTATTTTTACTCCTAAAAAATAAATAAATGGCACTCTCAGTGCCAGTTCACAGTGACACGTGATAGATATTGCAGCATAGCTCTAGACTAAAATTTGGCCCTGCTGAATCAGTTCCAGTTTTTCTCACAATCCCCAAAACTGGAGGTAGAGCTGTGTCCCAGGAACCCTTCTCAGAAGTGAAGAATCTTACCTGTAGAGGCATTGCCTCTAGACTCCATGCATGGAAATCCCTGAGAAGCAGAAGTAATGAGATGTGCACGGAAGGAAAGATGTGAGATAGATAGATATAAATATATGTAAATATATTACTGGCCCTGTCTCACCTTGTGTTGTTAAGTATTTTAGTCACCATTTGGGCTTCAAACTGGATCTCAGTGGGGTATATGTAAGGTGTGGACTCTCTACAACTGCTGGAAAACGGGGCATTAGGAAGATCCTTCAGCATGAGGACCGCTGAGCTATTCACGTTAGCGAATGTGTATTTTATGCATAAATTAACCCCAGGGGAATTATAATGTGCTGAGCAGAAACTTCATATGTTGTTCTTTTTTTTTTTTTTTTTTTTTTTTACAGCTGAGTGTGTTTGTGGGGGAGGAGAGGGCTGTAAAATAATAAGCCACCATGTTTTATGCATCTCAGAAAATGGCTTGGTGCACAGCTGCGGCTGCTGTTTTCGTGCTCCGTATGTTGTTTCTCATCTTGAAGGCCTTGATGCAGTGTATCTGGGAGACGATTGCCATCCTGTTTTCAATAAAGCCCTTTTTTTTTTTTTTATGGAGGGTCTCGAGTCGGCTGGACGTTCATTCTCAATGTGTTTACAAATATTTGTGCAGGAAAGGGTGAGCAATGTTCAGGACGGGCTTATGACGCATATACCCCCCTGTTGCAGTCCTTTGTTCAGGAAAATGTGGAAACAACGCAGTTGTCGTACAATGAAACAAACGCTGCCTTCGCATTCCAGGAGCGCGGCGCAGGAGCAGCCATGGTCTCGCGGTGGGAAGACAAGAAGCTCGCAGAGCTCCATCCCAACACAAAAAAGTTGCTTCGGCTTGGAGATCAACGGGCAGCTTGGGTTGGATTTTATGAAGGGTGATGGAGAAGCTCCAGTTCAGGAGGTTGATTGATTATTGCTGTATACACAAGCAGGGATATGTGCAATGTGTTCAGAAGGTGAGCATTGCCCTCAGAGAGGTTTTCCTGCTCTCCTGAATCCCTCAGAATGAGAGGTTTGGCTTCTGATAAAGGTGTCTCATCTTTTTTATCACTTTAAGTTGGTACCTGGAGATCTTGGGTGACTTATCTTCTAGGTTGTCCACTTTGTGGAGGCTTAATCCTCTATTCACGGACACTGAGGAACCCCCAGGAGCTGTTACGAGAGCAGGGATTTGTCTCTTGCCTTTAAATCTTCTTTCCTGGCTTACTACCACCAGCCTCTCTTGCCCCAGCCATGGTTGTCGTAAGCTGTTGGAATGTCTTGGAACTCTTCAGGATAAAAGGAGGAAATGTTTCCCTGTGCGGGGGGTGAGGCAGTGGCCCAGGGTGCCCAGAGAAGCTGTGGATGCCCCATCCCTGGAGGGGTTCAAGGCCAGGCTGGATGAGGCTTTGGGCAACCTGGGCTAGTGGGAGGTGTCCCTGCCCGTGGCAGGGGGTGGAACTAGGTGGTCTTGAAGGTCCCTTCCAACCCAAACCATTCTGCGATTCTATGATAAAAAACCTTTCAGGAATAACACAGTCTAGAAAGTTGTGCTTGTTCCTTCTTGTAATTACTTCAAATATTAACCAAAGGACATGTATGGAGCTAAACAACAAACTTATTATTTTAGTAGTAGCTTTGGTGTTCCACAGAGTGCGTCTTCTACAGCTGCTGTGGGATAGGAAGCCTCACAATATTTTTGTGTATAGACCCTACAAGTAAAGGGGTGCATGATGACACATATTTAGACAGTATTGTCCTCTAGAGATGCCTCTGTTGTGTCCATCTTCATGGCATCACAGGCAGAGGAACTCTGGAGGTCGCCTTGTCCAGCTCCTCATGGTCAGCATGAGTGGGGTTGCTCAGGACCATGTCCTGCTGGGATGGAAAATCCACAGCTTGTCTGGGCAGCCTGCTCCAGGGATTTGGCTGGGATTAAACCACAACAGAGCTCCATGGGTGATGGGAAGGAGGAAGGAGAACTCTTGTTCTGCTCAAGTAAGCCGAGTGTTGATGCTTGTGCTTATATCTCAGTGTAAGGCAGCTGCTTCACTGCCTGGGCATTTTGGCTTCTTGACTTAACCGCCTTCTGTAAACCCATAATTATTACATACCTGTTGGTTTAGGTGGGCAGAGTGGGGAGCTGGTCAAACCAGAGGTCATGCTGGTCTGCTTCTGGTTGGGAGCAGACTGTACAGCATCCCACGTGCCTGCTTGGATTCAGTTTGTATCATTGCCTTACAAAGGGGCAGAAAAATGGTTGTCAAATGTGGAAACAAGCAGCTAGGATGACTTCTGTCCCAGGAGGGAGGGTGTGTTGCACCTCAGCATCACTTGGAGCAGGGGATCTGTTTATTAGTTTATCTTGTTTTTATTTGTGGGTGCTTCCTGACCATTTCCCCACATTCTGCGATGGAAAAAGAAAAAAACAGATATTGAAATGTAATTTTCTAACCCAAAGGTTTTATAGCAGAGTCTTAAGGAGCGATTTGCATTTTTCTGCTCGGACGTGGTGTGCGGGACGGGTGCTTCTCCGCTCCTCCCCAAGCTTGGATTCAGGGAAGGGGGAGAGCAAAGAGCTTTGAACTCAAATCATCTCGTGGTACAATACTGTCTCCTTATTAAAATAGCCCATGTAGGGACCTTTTCCCCCCTGTGGGTCTCTGCAGTTTGTGCAAACCCTGGCTGTCGGTGATTATTAGCTCTCTGGTAGGAGACAGAGCTGAGAACACACAGTATTAAGCAGATCGTGAAATAAATGGGTGAGATTTGTTGCAGATTGCATTCTCTGTACATTTTCCCTCCTGTCCTCTTTCCTCAGCTCCTTTGCCTCCCCCCAGACCTGTCCTTCATCTTCCTCAAGGACTCATTCTGCACTTTTCTTAAATTGATGAGCCTTTTTTTTTTTTTTTTTTTTTCTTTCCCTTCCCTTTAATTGATGGGAGCCCTGACAAGAGCTGATTAGCTGTTGGGGTTGCATCCTTCCTTGCAAAGCTTGTGACTGATTTCCACTGCTTCCTTCCTTCCTCGAGACCGGAGCAAGCTTTCTTCTGCGGGCAGATAGTTCCCTCGCAGAGGTTTTATGCACGGTGGCCTCCCATGGAAGACCCTGGGGACTTGTTGTGAATATATATATATATTTTTTTTTTTTTT
>NW_010126546.1:0-4731 GCF_000699245.1 Pterocles gutturalis
CCAGGCTCTCCTGTCCCTCCCAGCCAATCTGCGCCCTACCCGCCTCCTGGTGACGCATCCGTCTGGCGGCCAGTCAGCGAGGGAGGATAAGGCACTGCTGCCGCGTCCCGGCTCGGCTGGGCGGCGCGATTGGAAAGGAGCCGTGGAGCCCCGGGGAGGGGAGGAGCTGTCCTGCCGCGCTGCGCCTCCGGCGCGCGGTGGGTGCGTTTCCTAGCAGCGGGCGCGCTCACGAGCTCCGGTTTTCAGAGACACGCCTGGAGGTCCGGTAGGGCCAGCGGAGAATGGGCAGGGAAGGTTAGTTTCAAGATTTCATAACTGGTAAGGAATATTTACGCAATTACAAGGCCACGACACAACGTACACCGGGCTTAAAGGATGTGCGTAACTTCTCTGCCGTTCGTTACTCGATGATGGAAAGGTAGGTGTTAACAGAAGTGTATGGGACGAACTGCGAAAATAAGTCCTCGACGTCGTGCTGTGGACAGAGGGACAAGAAGTGTGATGTTTTGTTACCTCGCCAACTCAGCATCAGGAGTAGGTAACGAGAAGCAGAAAAGAAGAAAAAAAAAAAAGAGAGAGGAAAAAAGGAAAATAAGGAAAAAAGAAAACAAGGGGGAACAAAAGCTATTATTTTTACACTGACTTAACATGTTTGGGAAACCATTAATATTACTGTGTCGTATATTGTCTTTTTTAACTCATTGTGTTTAGTGCAAATTAAAACCAAATTAAAAATTCGGTTTAACTAAGTAGTAATAACAAACTCTCATACCATGATGCATTTCATACATATAGAAGAACATAAGAACCCCATAACAGGTTAGATTAGAGTTAGAGACAAATACCCCTTCTCAAGGGGTTGCCAGTAGCTGGTGTTTAAGAAGGAGTCTAAAAAACAGGATGTGGGCAGAGCAATCATATTCCAATCCATGGCTTCTTAAACTAGAAATTGCTTTTAGAACAGAGTGTTTAACAAGCATTAGTGAAACTTTGCAATGTGCAGTTTTCTGCCTCAGTTCAAGCCTTTGTGCCATTTTCTTCCAACACATCTTATAGAAATAATTTCCTTAATTTACCTGTTTATCAAATGAAAAAGAATTACTTTCGTTTGTACCTCGTCCATATGCACCTTCAGGCAAGTTGAAACCAATATACGGTTAGAAGCAAGTTTGCATAATACTATGTGCACAATGGAGAAAAAGTCAAAAGCTACTTAATTGTAGTAGAAAGTGGGTTTTTAAGAAGTAATTTATGTTTGGGTTTACTTTTAAAAAATGTTATATTTGGGATAAAAATCTTAATTTAGATGCAAATACTGAATTTAGTATAAGAAACCATGAATGGCAGGGTTTTATGGCAAATGCAGGTGCAAACAGCCTGATTCAGGCTTGGTTCAGCTACATTCAAACATGACCTGTTTTATTGGGCCGATATCTGGCTGCTCACGTGCCTAAAGGAGATCTTTTATGATTACATCTATGGTTTGGTAATTAGCTGGCCTTGAGACCTTGAACCTGATGAAAACTGGTATTCAGTGGCATCAGGGTAGAAAAATCTCTCCTACTTAGTTTTCTGATTACAATTTTTTAAACTTTACTGACGAACCTGCTTGACTTTTGAGGATGAAAGGATTCCTTGGGGGTTTTTTTGTAGTAACTTTTTTTTTTCCAAAGCTTTTATCTAAAGGTATTTTGTTAAATAAAAAATTGTTAAATAAAGATGGAAAAAAAGGTAAGCCTATACCGTAGTCACTGCAGTATAGTGTAGACATATGCAAGCTATTTTGAAAATCAAATTGTTAATTTTATTTAGAAAGTGCAGTTATTAGTTGAATATTAAAAGCTTTAAAAGTATATTCGCACTTGCAATTTAAAGCCAAATTAACAACTTTATTTCTACTGAGCTGCAGATGCTAATTCTTTTCTCTCTTCCCTGTAGTCTTCCAGTTCTGCACATTCCTGCACTCAGCCCCATACATGATTTCCTCTGCTCCATTCCTCCCTGGCCTGACCTAGGGCCCACTGTCTAACTCTAGAAGCGTAGAGGCTGAGTCCTAAAAGTATACAAGAGAGACAAAAAGGATCAGGAAAATGAATGTGCTTTTGCTTCAGCACCTTCTGTCAGTCCCTGGACATAGTTTCTTCCAGCCTCTCCCCTTTGCTCCTATATGTTAAATGTTATACATTAAATCTGTAGCTTCATGCTAAACCAAATATGATCAATATCAGTACTTTAAACCTGCTGTTTTGGACAATGGTGGCATTGAAGCATTGTTTCAGACCTTGTTGCAGAATTGCCTCCTGAGAAACTCGGCAAGCACCTGGACATATGCTGAGTTCTGTGGTGCAACACATCAACACCTACCAGGCAGAGCACTTCATGGTTCAACTAGCTAAAACAATAGCAGCTCTCTAGTAAAAATACCTGGAAAATTCAGTTTATTGTCTTGGGACTATCTTCTCCTCTCACGTGACTCATCTTAGGTAAGCTCATGCTTAATTGCTGCTGGCTTCCCAACTACCAGACAATTTTCAGTCTTTCTATCACAGTTTATTCGCCCACCATTGTGACCATAGAAATAGCAGAGGATTTGCTCCTTAAATAATAAGACTCTTGTCCTGTTTGGTTAAGCTCTAGGTTTCGATAATACTTTTCTTTTTGTTCTTCAGTTTGCTGCAACATTTCTGGTACACTGCTAGTCTATAATTCAGTCAGCACATTTTCATAATTTTGAATACTTCTTTTCTACCTTTATCTAATTTCTTTGTTTATGGCTCATTGCCTAAAATTCCTGGATGTGCTAGGCTAGTTATCTGCTTTATACTGCTGATACTTGTGTCAAAAAACCTTAAAGTTATTCTTAGGGGACATATACTGTAGAATATTACCTCAAGAATGATAACAACTTTAAATTGAATTACATGCCTGGAGGGGAAATATAAATGTGGAAAGACAGAGAAGGAAAGTTCCTCATTATCATTGCTTCAAAATGCTAAAGTGAAATGGGAATCATTGCAAAATCCAACATAAAAAAAAATCTCCTGGATGTACTAAAGAATTCCATTATACACAAGTCAGTAAAACAGAGAAGTTATTATAAAGGTATACTCAGAATAAAAGATGGCAAAGAGGTGTCTGTGACGGATAAAAATAATAAACTGATAAAAAATTCCCCAGTAATCTCAGGCTTTTGACCAACAATATGGTTTCTTGATCCCCATCAAGGACATATTAATTCCTTCCTGTTGAGTTAGATTTGCTGGATTTCCTTGCTGAGCTAGGAACGAATTAGTAGCTTTTTCTAAAGCATTGTACATCTTTGGGAAAAAAAATTGCAGTTTACCATTTTACTAATTCTTTCACTATTTACTGTCACTATTATTGTAAAGAAATACCGTAAAACATTTAAATAACTACACATCCGCCAGCATCCTTTATCTCACCCCGTCTCTTCCAGTGCCCCTGAACCGAGAAGCCGTGTCCCACCCCGTCACTGCCCGGCTCCATGGCTGCTCCGGTAATGCCTGACCCTCAGGCTTGGCTTAGCTGGTCTTCCTTCAACTGCCTCAAGCCTGAAGGTGTGTTTTCTTTCCTCCTGCGCTCCGCAGCCTCTCCAGCCAACACCTCCAAGCCCTTTCCCTTCGTGCGCAGCCACCGTGGGTTTTCAGTGAGGTGGAACTGGGCCACCAGCATCTGCTGGGGCGGAGGTGGGAGGATTGGGATGTGGGTGTGGCAGATCGGTCCTGTGCCATGGCTGCCTCTCCCGGACCCGCTGCGCTGCACAGAGGTTTTATGTGATTGAGTTTTGAAGGCACATCATCCCTTTGGGAGCCGCAGCCGTGGTGCCTTTGACTCCCATGTGAGCCAAGCGGGGAGCCGGTCTCTGCTGAGGAGGGGGTGCGGGCTGCAGGCGTCCTTTCTGCCAAAACCTCTGTGTCTGTCTTGCATCCTACCCTCCGGGGGGCAAGAAGCAGCCCTGCCGTGGGCCTCCATGCCGGTATTTCTGTTCCTCTGCTTTTGGTCACCTCTTGCTCCTCAGTTCTTGCAATACTCCCCCTGGTCCAGCCAAGCACCTGCAGTGTCGGAAGGAGAGAGAGTAAAATTCACACCCTGTGACATCTTGGCACATTGCAGGAGAAAAAAGGGTTTGTGCTTCAAAACGGGGTGTCCCGGGTACCAAGGCCTTTTGCCGAAGAGCATCCCCGCACCCTGCATCCCTGCGCTGCGCCCTGGGGACCCGCGGAGCTCTCGCAGTGCTTCCCCCTTCCTGGTGCCGTGTCTTCCCAAATCGCTTGAAACCCACCAGCTTCGGGGCCAACCTTGGAACGCGGGGCTTCTCGGGGAGGGAGGGAGCCGGGGGAAACCGGGCACACTCCTGCCAGCTCAGTCCTGGGAAAGGGATCTTCAGACATGCTGATTATTTACCTTCAGTTCCTCCTTATCTCACTTACATTCTGCACAATTACCTACATTCTCATTCCTTGCAGATGTTTTTTCTCCTTTAGTACAAATCAACTACATGACCATTTTCTTCTAAGAAGGTTCCCACAACTATCAATGGATTTAAGCACCTAACATAATTTTTTAACCCCATAGAAAATGTTGGGTTGTTTTGGGGGTTTTTGGCCTTTCAGACAATGGTCCTTGCTTTTGATGTTTATGCAGCCTACCTGTAAATCCATATGTACTTAAGTGTCTGAAGTCCTTGTTCTTAAATCAGATACACATTAT
>NW_010126547.1:0-6929 GCF_000699245.1 Pterocles gutturalis
TGTGATTCTGTGATTCTGTGAAATGTGATTACAGGCAAGACCCAATAGAAAACTTTGGAGTCTTTATTTGGGTTTGGGAACTTTGTTGTTGTCCAAGCGCAAAATTTGTATTTGGTATGTAATGCCAAAAAAAACCCCAAGAAAAATACATAAAGCCCATCCCTCTTTGACTTTAAAATCACTAGTATCACTGTGCTTTGTTTACGTGCATTCTTGCAGGGAGTCTCATTCTGATCTGTTTGTATAACCAGGGTCTTGAACCTCGATGCTGCATACTGAATCCAGTGACTTTTCCATCATCTTCTGAATGGCTGTATAGAAATCTCAAAACAGCAATGAACAAATTTTATCATATTTGTCCTTCATAAATTGCAATATAATTGCAATCACTCTTTCAAAAAAAAAAAATGTTATCAGTAAAGTATTAGTTAAGTAATCCACAGTAACAGTGCAGTAGTTGAAATGCTGAGATAAACTGAAAATTTAGGATTAATTTATCCCTCTTATTTGATGCACCAAATTCATATCAGCTTTCAGAAGATATAGGAGTTATTTTCACACTTGTGTCACTCTTCTGACACATTAAATATTGTTTTTCTTATTGCATAACAGCACCACTTCAAAAGGAGGAAACAAGAGAATTTATTTGCTCCAACCTAACATCTGTTAGTGTAATGTCTAAGGCTTTTTCCTGGGAAGTCCAGGATGTTTATTTTGCCCTGTTGGTATAAGAAGTTGACAGCCTGGACCAGTCCTCTGACTGTAGGGAATAGAAACAAGACAACAGTTTGTCTCCCAGCAGTTGTTCTTTAAAATTAAAAAAAAGTCACAAGTCTTGCCAGTGGCTTGGAAATAACACTGCAACCATACTTTTTTATAATGTTTGTGGGATGTACATGCTGGTCGACCAATAGATTCCCAAGGAGCTCACATCAAAGTACTTTCAGGGAAAGGTGGAGAGGCACATAGTGAGTTTAGATGATTTTTTCACAGTACTTGTGAATCACAAGGTTTGTACCTACTTAAAAAGCAAGATTCACTACATAGTTATTATCAGTATGCTAGTCTGTAAGTGAGTATGATATGCCTGCATATAGCAATTTGTGACCTGCAACACAACCATAGTTCATAAAGCATACTTCTGGAACTTGGCATAAGTGAATGAAAATCAGTAATCAAAAAGAGCAAAGAAAGCAGTGTGTAGCAAGGTGGAGGACATACAGTGACAAAACTGTACTGAACATTTCAAGTGTTTGAAACAAGGTCTGCTCAAGACACCTCTCTGATTAAACTTTGATTAGTTCCTACTACTTGGAGATTCTTTTTTTCTTTCTTAGCTGCATGTCTCTTTCCGTTAGGGAAATACTTTCTTATGTGTTCTTTTCTAGGGACCATTTTTTTGAGAAATCATAACAGAAAATAAAGACCAAAAAGTTTGAAATGAAGACAATTAAAAGGAAAATCATGACTTGCAAGCATCACCCACCTCTTTATAAAACCATATTGACTAGTCTATAAATCAGGTAGAGTTTGTCTCTCACTACTGGAATGAATATTCTTGGGCGGTATATATAACGGATATCAGTTCTTTATATCTTTTCAAATATATTATTCACCAAGACATTATTCACATAAGCTTTTTGGCAAAGTAGTTGCCAAAATGGTTTCTTTCTTTAAGCTCTGTATCTGACAGAACCATAGAGAAGAATCTAACAGAAGCAGCAAAAGGGACCATGTTGTCAGAGAAATATGCAGAAAATACACATTTACTGTGAGCAATTCAAATATTGCCCAGTTTTGGGCCTTATTTGCAAATCAAAATCTGGCAGTTCGATAAAGGAAGTACTTTTATACTCATTTTTTCCAACAATAGAAAGAAGTAATAGAAAGGAAGTCCCAAAAGTTAAAATCCACAGATTCCGATTATTTTCTTCCTGAGTATACATACATATTACATTCTTAGAAATATCAAAATGATAATGATTTACATCCCTATTCTGCAGCTGCAGATGACTGCATGATCAAGAGTACTACAGAATTGGATCCCTCTCTGTTTGACTGATATGTTTTTCCGGGCTCTATTTGGTTAAGCTGATTTCTAAGCATTTTTCAAGTACTCTGCTTTTGTTTAACAGAAGTCTTTCAACTCTTAATGAATTCTTGTATCCTTCTTGACAGTTCTTAAAAGCAAATTTCCATTTTTAGGTATAATGTTTTATATAATGACAAGTGTTGATTTTGATCATTGAGAGCAGATGCAGATATTACTGAAAATCATAATAAAAAGTTTCCTTGATAGAATAGCCCTGAGAGTTTTGCTTTATTAATATTAATGATGTTAATAATGTATTAATAATAGAAGGCCAAAATCTATTGCAATGCAAATGGGCACAGTTCCCTAAATTTGTTAGGACTATATCCAGTAAAGCTGTCTAGAAGGGATGCAGTTTCTAACTGAATCTGGTTTTTTTAAGTGTAATTTTAATATGTATGTGAAGTAAAAATGCATGATTTTGTTTTCTTTCCATTTCATTATCCTTTCTGTAACCTTGTTGCTCCTGCACACTACTTTTGAGTTACTAAGAAAGGAATGTATCTCTGAGTCTGTCAAAAATGGATGAACTTCTCCTTGGTGAAAGTACCTAGTTTTCTATCCTTCCAAAGACTGCAGAGTTTCCTGAAGATTTGATGTATTTCTTATATTTTCTTTTATGATAATAAATGTAATACGTAATTTTTTTCCTCTGATGTTATTTAGCCTTTCAGAATGCTTTAAATTACATTTAAAATTAGTCTTCTCCATAACTGAGATAGATTTGCATACCACTTCTCTGATTTTAAAAGGTTCAGTCCCCACTGACTTTGAGTGGATTTGCGAAATCAAGATCTCTTTTTTTGTTAGTCTTTTTCTAGGAATTTATGTTCTAAAATGTAAGAATGTGTGATTATTTTAAGAGGTCATATGTCATCTTCTTCTTTGCAGTAAGAGATGGAAGGAAATTGGGAAAGCTATACTTCTATATTATGCTTGAATGTATTTTTTGTTATTCTATCAGGTGTTCTTGCTAAAACATACTGTGTGTAAATCCATATGTGATTATGAGTATATATATATATATAAGTATACACACACATAAAAATTGCATGTTATTACTGCTGATTTTTTACACTACCTAGTTTAATACTAGGTAGTATTTAATAGTACCATAATATTTAACGGGAAATGCTTAGTTCTTTTTGAGTCAGACTTTTGTATTAGCAGTGCAATTCATGTAACAGGGACTGGGAAGCCTAGAAGATCAAATCTCTGCTTATTTCTAGGCATTGTTTGTTTTCAAGTAGTAAAAGAATGTGTAATAAGAATGACAATTCTATAGGACTAGTCAAGACTGGGGCCCTTATTCAAGAACTTTTGGAGGCCTCAGCTTTAAGTATGTGACAGAATGTCTGTATGGCTCCAGGGTACAGTCATTCACAATTTAGACAGGCATTGTAAATTTTGCAGTAACTGACCTTCCATAATGATAGAACATTTGTAATCAAGTTGGATGTCACAAACTGGACACAGAAATATGGTTGAATTTTAGTATTTAAATGGTACTTGAAAAATTAACCGCACAATATCTCAGAATATTTTTCTAAATTGTTTCAGTAAAAATGTCATATTATGTATAAGTTAGCAAAAGAAGTTATAAAATAAAACTCAAGGAGGAAAAGACTTGCAGCCTTCTTTGTTCTCTAACACCCTGCAAGTTGTTCATCTTGTTTGTCAGAAAACACTATAAAATATGTCTGGAATGCATTTAAAATTTTTATTATCATTAGTAAAATGGGAGAATGGTACAGAAATTATCTTCTTTTATGCATAAAAGAGATTTACATGTCTCATTTTCATTATCAGTGGTCAAGAAAGGAATAAAAATAATTATTTCAATGTAATGATTTCCTCCAAATTTCAGAGCTCCTCTCATTTAAAATCAATAATAATCTTTCCAGGTTAACATTGTACTCATTTAATATACTGAAGCCCTAGGGGTAGGGGACATTTACATGGCAGCTCTTAAGTGATTTCACTTGCTAATTCTGACAGTAAAATCAGATTATCTCCCAAATGGGGAGAACTAATTAAAAATTAGATGTCTTTCTGACTTTTCACTTAGAGTAAAACCTCAGAACTAGAATGTCACAGTCATTCTGTAGGGAGGATTTGTCAAAACTCTTTTCTTAAGCATTGATGAGCTTCTGGATATGTAAAGTTAACATCTTCAATACACATCTTAAATCCTTATAATATAAATATGAGTTTTACTCAAAGATGAAGGAAAGTCACAGAATCGTAGAAGGGTTGGGATTGGAAGTGACCTTAAAGATCATCAAGTTCCAACCCTCCTGCCATGGGCAGGGACACCCTCCACTAGACCAGGCAAAGCTCCACCCAGCCTGGCCTTGACCCCCTCCAGGGATGCGGCATCCACGACTTCCCTGGGCAACCTGTTCCAGTGCCTCACTACCCTCACAGTAAAAAACTTCCTCCTAATATCTAATCTAAATCTGCCCTCTTTCAGCTTAAAGACGTTACCCCTAATTCTCTCAGTACACTCCTTGATCAAGAGTCTCTCCCCATCTCTCCTGTAGGTCCCCTTTAGGTACTGGAAGGCTGCTATAAGGTCTTCCTGGAGGCTTCTCTTTATGCTTAATAAGCCCAACTCTCAGCCTGTCCTCGTACAGGAGGCACTCTAGCCCTCTGATCATGGCCCTCCTCTGGACTTGCTCCAAAAGGTCTGTGTCCCTCCTGTGCTGAGGACTCCAGAGCTGGACACAGTACTCCAGGTGGGGTCTCACTAGGGCAGAATAGAGGGGGAGAATTGCCTCCCTCGACCTGCTGGTCACACTTCTTTTGATGCAGCCCAGGACATAGTTGGCTTTCTGGCCCGCAAGCGCACATTGCCAGGTCGTGTTGAGCTTCTCATCTATCAGCACCCCAAAGTCACTCATCACTGGTCTCCCTTTGGACATCGAGACTTTGACTGCAACTCTTTGAGTGCAACCATCCAGCCAATTCTTTATCCTCAAGAAGCCCCCAAGGGCAACACCCCCTCCTTGTCTCCCCTGCCTGTCCTTCCTAAAGAGCCTCTATCCTTCCATTCCAACAGTCTAGTCCTAGGAGCCATCCCACCACACCTCTGTGATGCCAATGAGATTGTAGCCCTGCAGGCATGTGCATGTTTCTGACTCCTCTTGTTTGTTCCCCATGATACCTGTATTTGCATAGAGACACTTAAGTTGGGCCCTCAATGAAGCTGACTTCCAGCTGGCTGGAATTCCTTTGCACTGCTCTTCAGGTGCCCTCCTGCTGACCTGTGATCCTTCTCCAGGCTCTGGGCATCTGTTGCTGTCACTGGCTTCAAACTGATAGGAATGGGATGGATTGAGGCTCCCATCCCCTGATAACTTCAGTTTAAAGCCTTCTTCACCAGCTTGGCAAGCCTATGACCAAAGATGCTCTACCCCTTCTCTGACAGATGGACCCCATCAGCCCCCGGTAAACCAGGTTTCTCAAAGTGAGTCCCATGGCCTAAGTAGCTGAAGTCCATGTGCTCACATGTCTTAAGCCTCTCTAGGCATCTTGGGTGAGTCAGAAAGAGAGGAAACAGAGGCACAAGCACTGCAAAATTACTTCATATAGAGCAATTTAGTTTTTCTTTAATAGATGGACTCAGACATCTTTATACAATGCATGTGACGCTGCATCTAACAGTGACAGTTTCTTAAACTTTGTAACAGGTATAGAATATTTGTTGACTGTTTAATTTACTTTATACATAATCTCTGTAGAAGAAGGCCTCCAATGCTAAGAAAATGCTTTATATTTCGTGGGTTTACTCCCTATCATGGCCTTGAGACAATTCATAGAGCAAGTCCCAACTGGAACTTAAATAGATGCAAAAAGAACCGGTCAGCCATTTACAGCTTCTACAAGCTGAACATCAAAAGTAAAAGAAAAACAGATACCATTATAGAAACAAGGAAAACAACCAACAGGAGCAAGAAAGGACACTTTTGAGAAATGCACATACTATCCTGCTTGTTTTGTTTTCATTTTCATTTCCTTTGAGTTTGTTGTTCATAAAACTATAAACAAGAAATGCATAAATATGGTAATTATTTACATTAAGATAGACACATTATACCAAAAATCTATCATGCTCTATCATGCACAAGACTTTTCCCCTTTTTCTTTTTTTTTTGTTAATACATCTTACACGTAAGCTATATAATAAGGACCATCTGATATGCTTAAGAAACTAAAAATTGTCATTTGGCACTGCAAATGTCCAGGTCAATCTTAACCCTGAAAAATATCCCACTCAAGTATCTGCAAAATAGTTGATAGCACTAGAAAATTTAACAATACACAACCTCCTCTCCTAGCTTTAGCTCTGGCTAACTTTGCTTCAAAGTATCAGCAGTAGACTGTCTCAGAAAGTGAAGACATGGTGCTATATTATGGGTTATCTGTTATGTGTTTGCTACGCGTTATGTGTTTGTAAGAAAAAAAAAAAAAAAAAAAAAAGAAAAGAAATCCTTCCCTTTCAGATCAGGAAATTGCTAGTTTACAAGTCAGTAAAAACAGTAAACCTGCCTAATGGGAGCAAAAAGTATGTATTTCACATATAGCAGAAACAATGAAAAAGATTGTCCAATAATAAAGTCTTGAGTCTTAGCAGAAAAGTATGAGAGTGAGCATTGAAAGAGTGGGTAGGTAAGGAAAAAAGAAAGGAAGATCCAATCCTAGATGTCCATGTATCGAACCTGAGTGGCAGGTTTGGGTAGCTGGGAGGTGCAGGGTGCCCTGGATGTAGGAGGTGCTGAGAATCCAGATGGCTCTGACAGTGCTGTGGATCATAAAATCATAGAATCATTAAGGT
>NW_010126548.1:0-3743 GCF_000699245.1 Pterocles gutturalis
GGTTTGGCAACTTCATCCACCAGTTCCCTGAGGACCC
The DNA here is from genome assembly GCF_000699245.1 of Pterocles gutturalis. Classification (NCBI taxonomy): domain Eukaryota; kingdom Metazoa; phylum Chordata; class Aves; order Pterocliformes; family Pteroclidae; genus Pterocles; species Pterocles gutturalis. The sequence continues at coordinate 38 of NW_010126548.1, forward strand.
GCAGATGTATCTCATCCGGTCCCATACACTTGTGCACCTTCAGGTTCTGTAGAGGGTCTCGAACCTGATCTTCTCCTACAGCTGGTGGTTCTTCCTTCCTCCAGTCACTACCTTTGCCTTCTGCAACTTGGGCAGTGTGGCATATTTTGTATCTCTTTTCATGGCGACATGCAAGGATTCAGAAACAGTCATACTCTTTGTTAGTCAACATACCCAACTAGGTGGAATAATTATCCTTTCATAAAAAAAAATTACAGTATGGGATGTGAGAAGACAGTTGTTCACAGTGTATTAATATTTGAAACATAAATGAGTGTCCTGTGCTTTTAGTTTTTACTGAAGAAAAGGCAGCAGAATGTGAAGTCTGAGCTTATAAACATTGGCTAATGCTGTCACAGGGATTTTGGGGATCTCAGTTTGAGGGTATTTTTTTTTTAATGTTATATATATGACTTATACGGTCAAGACTTGTTAAAACATGGTGTTTACCAAGGTTTCCATCTTCATGTGTCATTTTCTAGACAAGCCATGACTTTGAGCTTAGAAGTTCTAATTAGAATTAGGAACACTACCTCATATGGAAAATTATTGCAGTGTATCAGAGAACACTCATGGAAAAAAATTAGGCTTTTTGTCAGCAAAACAATAAGTCCTCAAAGTCAGAATAAGGTACATGTATGAAAATAGACTTCATCAGTATGACTGCAATGTCACTAGAAACTTCTGCTCAATTAGGTGTGCTAGTCATGAGGAGCAGTGTAAGCTTGGCCTTAGAGATACCATACCTTGCCTTTTATTTTTGTGCGTATCCATGTCAATGTATTTATTTATAGCAGTATTGCATTGCTTAATATTTGTAAAGTACAATAAGATCCAGAAATGTAAAGTGGCAAATTAAAAAGTGCCTTCAGCATGAAGTATCACAGTCATAGCAATTACAGGTCCAGGTCAAGCATAGAAAATTCCTGTGACTCTAGTATATAACGTATTTTGAAAGTGAAGGATATTATTTTCATTTTTTGTAACTGATGCTCAAGTAAGAAACTGTATTATAATTAAAAAATATAGAACCTTTTCTTTTTGTTCAGAGAACTCCAATTCGTTACATTTTGTGGCCTGTTTCATTGCTGTGTCGGGCTACATTAGTCATGTTTCATTACTCTATTGACATAGCAGAACATAATATTACTGGTAAAACTGAATGTGCCAGATCAAAAATATGGTGCACCAGGCTGGGAAATTAAACAAAGATTTTTTTTTTTTCCTTTCATGGAAAAAAAAAAAAAAAAAAAAAAAAAAAAAAGCAGTATAAAAATTTTTTTTTTTTCCTTTTTTGGAAAAAAAAAAAAAAAAAAAAAAAAAAAGGAAGAGTTGTAATACAATTCTGAAAACATTAAATTAAAATTATATTTAAAACTTCAAATTTGTAATCAAATTGTTATTGTTCATGAGCAAAACATCACATCTCTAGCCAAACACATAGCAAAGGTGCAGTTTCTACTTTGTTGTTAATATGGGAAATGCTCATACAGCAGGCTGGCAGGCTGCCCATGTTTGTGAATATGTGACTTAAATCTGATCCATTCAGCAGGTCCCTGTTCAACATCCGTTAAACTCATGCAGCGCCATGTGATTGCAAAGGGAAGGGAATTGCCACTTCATACAAAACTCTACCTCAGCTGCTCTCACTTTGAGGCAGATGTGCAGAATGAGCTGCATGCAAAATTTAAGGAAGTAAAGAAATTATGATGCTCTAGGGATACAGTGGTTTAAAAATAAGGTCCAAAGTTGAACAACTTTTCTACTACCTGTGTTTATGGAAGGGTCTTTGTCCCTGCTTATCTTAATTTCATCTTATTTTCTGGAGAAACAGGGGAGATTGTGTATGACTTTCCTGATGCCAGTACAACAGGATGAATAAAACAGAGATTGTTTTATTCAGTACACAATAACTGACTTTCAGGGAAACTGACTTACAGGATCTTTCTGCCCGTTCTTTCTGTCCAACTATTGTTAGATTTCTGAGACAACAAGTGAAAACTTATGATAATGGTTGTGGTAGGAACACCTAATATATAACAACTCCAAAAGGAATAGTGTGGCAAAGGTGGCAGAGTCACAGTTAGAAATGTTGCATTTCCTTGTGTGACTGTAAAGTGAACTGATATATATGGGAGCCGAGATGGACAATAATGCTGAAAATCTGATATTGCTGCTATACTCATTCTGGACAAATCTCTAAACTAAGGTGTGTTCAACTTAAAAAATATGTCTCAACAGTGTTTTGGATGTGGATGTCAGTCAAAGGCTGTGGCTGTTGTCTACCTACACTTTAGTAAAGCATTTGACACTGTTTCCCACTACATTCTCATTGAGAAACTGCGTGTTTATGCCTTGGACAGGTGTATTCTTCATTGGGTTAAAAATTGGCTGGATGGCTGGGCCCGAAGAGTTGTGGAGAATGGAGTTAAATACAATTGGCAGCCAGTCACAAATGGTGTTCTCCAGGGCTCAGTATCACCATTTAACATCTTTATCGATGACCTGGATGAGGGGATTGAGTGCTCCCTCAGTAAGTTTGCTGATGATACCCAATTGAGCAGGTGTGTTGATCTCCTTGAGGGTATGGAGGCTTTGCAGAGGGATCTGGACAGGCTGGACGGATGGGCTGAGGCCAATTGTATGAGGTTCAATAAAGCAAAGTGCTGGGTCCTGCACTTTGGTCACGACAACCACCTGCAACGCTACAGGCTCGGGGCAGAGTGGCTGGAAAGCTGCCCAGCTGAGAGGGACCTGGGGGTGCTGGTCGACAGCTGGCTGAACACGAGCCAGCAGTGTGCCCAGGTGGCCAATAAGGCCAACGGCATCCTGGCCTGCATCAGAAACAGTGTGGCCAGCAGGATTAGGGAAGTGATCGTCTCCCTGTACTCAGCACTGGTGAGGTCCCATCTCAAATACTGTGTTCAGTTTTGGGCCCCTCACCACAAGAAGGACATTGAGGTGCTGGAGCAGGTCCAAAGAAGAGCAACAAAGCTGGTGAAGGGTCTAGAGCGCAAATCTTATGAGGAGCGTCAGAGGGAACTGGGGTTGTTTAGTCTAGAGAAGAGGAGGCTGAGAGGAGACCTTATCACTCTCTACAAGTACCTGAAAGGAAGTCGTAGCAAGGCAGGTTTTGGTCTCTTTTCCCAAGTAACAAGAAATAGGATAAGAGGAAATGGTGTCAAGTTGCTCCAGGGGAGGTTTAGACAGGATTTTAGGAAAAAATTCCTCACTGAAAAGGTTGTCAAGCATTGGAGCAGGCTGCCCAGGGAAATGGTGGAGTCACCACCCTTGGAGGTATTTAAAAGCCATGTAGACATGGAGCTCAAAGACATAGTTTAGTGGCAGATTTGGCAGTGTGAGGTTGATGGTTGGACTTGATGGTCTTACAGGTCTTTTCTAACCTAAACAGTTCTATGATTCTATAAGAATGTGTACTTTTTTTGTACTGCAGTCATCATAAAGTATTCCATCTTCCTTTTCCCTCTATCAAAAAGTTTTTGAGAATTGACTGATGACTGGAAAGAACGTATAAGTAAAGTGCAAAGCCTTTGACACAGTCCCACATGACATCCTTGTCTCTAAGTTGGAGGGACAGGGATTTGACAGAAGGACCACTCGTTGGAAAAGGAATTGGCTAGATGGCCGCACTTAAAGAGTTGTGGTC
>NW_010126549.1:0-19090 GCF_000699245.1 Pterocles gutturalis
CCAGCCAAGGGCAAACCCATCACATTCCTCATCACAAATGGTTTTCCTTGTATCTATTGGGAATCTCCTGCACTCCAGCCTTGCCAATTTCCTCTCATCCTTCAGCTCTGCACCTCCAAGAGTCCGTCTGCCTTTTCCACCCCTTCCTTCAGGTAGCTGCAGAAAGCAGTTAGATATTCTGCCTGCTCTCCTCCAGACTGAACAAACTCAGCTCTCTTTACTTCTCCTCGAACCTTTTGTGCTTCAGCCCCTTAACCATATTGGTGGCCTCTGCTAGACTTACTCCAATCTACCAATGTCTTTTTTGTCCTAGGAAGTCCCAAACCGGACCCAGTATTTCAGCAGCAATCTCAGAAGGGCCAGACAGAGGGGAATTATCACTTCCCTTGACATGCTAGCTACACTCTTGCTAACACAGCTGAGGGTGTAGGTAGCCTTTGCTGTAGACACAGTGTCAGCTCCTGTTCAACTTCGTATTTGCCAGGAATCCCATCTCCTTTTCTGCAAAGCTGCTTTCTGTCATGCTGCTTTCCAGCCAGCTGTCCCCTAGCCTGTCCTGTTCCCTCATGAGGTTATGCCATTAGCACTGTGCGTTTCCTTTTGTGGTCTGCCCATTCCTCCGGTCTGTTGAATCCCTCTGAACAGCAGCTGCAGCCTCTTGGGTATCGAGTGCTTCCCTTCCCACTGCTTCCTTTGGAGTCATCTGAAAACTTCCTGAGAGTGCACTTTGCCCAGTTACCCAGGCCACCAGTAAAGCTGTAAAACAGTTCTAGCTGCAGTACCAACCCCTCTAGGATCTCACCAGTAATGAGCTGCCAAGTGGACTTTGTACTGCTGATCGCCACCCTGTGAGCACAATAGTCCAGACTATTTTCCATCCACCTTCTTTTCTGTTTATCAGGTCCATATCTCCCCAGTCTGGCTATCGGGAGAGTATGCATTGAAGGCTCTACTACAGGCAAGGGAAACCACTTCCACTCTTCTCCTCTAATCCACGCCTTATCCAGACAGCCTCACAGTTTTCTTGCCATTCAGCGTGGTCAGGTGCGTCAGGCGTGATGTGCCCTTTTAAAATCCCTGCTGGCTCTTCCCTTCTTCTCCTTCAGGTGCTTGGCAGTGATTACCAGTAGGATTTGCTCCATCACCTTCCCAGGGGCAGAGGTGACATTGGGCAGGCTGCAGCTCACCAAACTGCTCTTCTTGCCCTGCTCGAAGTCGTGCATGATATTTGCCTTCTCTCATTCATCAGTAACCTCCTGATTGCTATGATCATCCAAAGAGCTTAGAGAGCAGCCTTCTCAGGGCATCAGCCAGCTCCCTCAGCATCCTTAAGTGCATCCCACCTGATCCTATGGACTTGTGTATGTTCAGATGGCTCAGGTGTGTCCTAAGTCAATCTTCCTTAAGCATAGGTAATGCCTCACCACTGCAGACTCCGCTGCTAGGACCAGGGACCTGGGAGGCTTGAGGGCAAACCTCAGCAATAACAACTGAGATAGAGAAAGCTTTGAGTACTTCAGATGCTCTGGGTCTGTGGTCACCAGGTCCTGCCCCACTGAGCTGCAGGGCCACCTCTCCCTCAGCCTTCCTTCTGCTGCCGATGTACTTCTAGGAGCCTCCTCATTCCCCTTTGCATCTCTTGCTAGTTCCCACTGCAGCTGAGCTTTGGCTATGCAAACGCTGCCTCTGACAAGTCAGGCAATGCCTCTCCGGTCTTCCCTGGTTGCCTGTGCCCACTTCCACCTTACGTGTGCTTCCTTCTTGGACCTGAGCTCAGCCAGGCATTCCATTCTTCCCATTCTTGTGACTAGAGGAGGTGGTCCATGAAGATGCCTCAGCTCTCTTGGCCTCTTTGCCCTCCAGGGCAGTCTCACATGGAATCCTGATAAGCAGATCCCTGAAGAAGCTGAAACTTGCTCTGCATATGGGTTTGGGGTACTGCTATGTCTCTTGCACCCTTATTTCGGTAGCTGAAACTCCACCATCCCATGGTTGTTGCAGCCAAGGTTGCCTTCAGCCTTACCATTCCTGACCAGGTCTTCCTGGTTTGTGAGTCATGGCTCCAGCAGAGCATTTCCCCATGTTACCTCATTGATTACCCTTAGGAAATTTTCCTCAAGACACTCCAGAAATCTGGACTTCTTGCACCCAGCCCCACTGTGGTTTCAGCGGCAGGGAGGCTGAAATTCTCCATGTGTACCAGGGCATGCATTCATCAGGCTTTGTTCAGCTGGGTTCAAATCAATCCATCCCTGACAGACACTCTACCCAGATCAACAACTTTTCCATTTGTATTGGGTTTGTGTGGTGGGGTTTTGGTGGTGGGGGGCTACAGGGGTGGCTCCTGTGCAAAGCTGCTGGAAGCTTCCCTGGCTCCAAGTCAGACCCACCTCTGGCCAAGTCTGAGTCCATCAGCGACAGCGGCTCCACATCTGTGATAATATATTTAAGAGGAGAAAAAAAAAATCTGCAGCAAACTGGCAGTGGAGGGAGGAATGGGATGTGAGAGAAACAAGTACACAGACACTAAGGTCAGTGAAGAAAGGAAGAGGAGGAGGTGCGCTGGAGCAGACATTCCCCTGCAGCCCATGATGAAGACCATGGTGAGGCAGGCTGTCCACCTGCAGCCATGGTAGTAACGGTGGAGCAGGGGAAGAGTGTGAGGAGCCCTCCCCCTGAGGAGGAAGGAGCAGCAGAGACAATATGTGATGGACTGACCACGATCCCCATTCCTCATGCTCCTGTGCCACTGGCAGGGAGGAGGCAGAGAAATCGGGAGTGAAGTTGAGCCTGGGAAGAAGGGAGATGTGGGGGGAAGGTTTTTTTAAGATTTGATTTTTTTTTCTCATTATCCTACTCTGATTTGATTGGTAACAAATGAAATTGATTTTTTCCCCAAGTCTAGTCTGTTTTGCCTGTGACTATAATTGGTGGTGAGTGATCTCCCTGTCCTTGTCTCAACCTATGAGGTTTTACCTTTTTTCTTCTGATTCTCTTCCCCATCCCACCAGGGAGGGGGGAGGAGTGAGTGAGTGGCAACATGGTGCTTATGCTGCCTGGGCCTAAACCATGACACTGTTGCACTGCTACTACTTATATAAAAAGCTCATCTACAGGTTATGTCGATCCTGCAGTAGGCATGGTCTGTGCATATAATCAGAGTTGCTCCTTCATCTGGAGACTCTAGATTTCCTTGTCCAAACAGACAGCATGGTGGGAAGCCAAAGAAACCTGGCACCACCAGGGATCATTAGTCTGAAGGAAAATAAAGTTGGATGCTACAGTGGTTTAGTTAAACTTCAATTAAAACAGTTGTATGGGTAGTCCTACTCATAATAGAAAAAAGCTGAGTTTGATTTCTTCTCATTTGTTGTGGACAAGAGGTAAGCTAGGATAAGTGGAAGCTGCTTGAATTCTGAACAGGAATGTCCACATAGACAGTTTAATGAAGTTTAGCTAATCCAATTTGCAAAGGTTAATTCAGATACATTTTCCTGATTGTCTCTGTGTAGATAAGGCCAAGGTCAGTTCCCCAAGGTCACTGGCTGAGTCAGGCGCAGGATCCAGACTTTCTCAGGGAGCACAAGTTGCTGTTTCTTTCCTGGGCTGATTTCACAGATTTGTCCCTAGCCACGTCCTCCCTTCATATTCCCTTGGACAGAAGAACACCATTTCTTCTGCTTTCCTCAGAGAACAGTGAGTGTCACTGGTTCTTGCTGTCCCCTTTGAGGCTGCAGGCCACTACAAAGCTTTCTTCTGGGTGAAGTGTACCCACTGCTACTGGGGCAACAGCTTACACTGGTGCTTGGAGGTGAATTATAGCGCCCACTTTAACAGAGCGACATAGCACACATATAGGAACTAGTGAGCTGCTAAAATCTTTCCTAGGAACCCAGAACAGCCCATAGCATCTTGCCAGTACAGGCGGACACTTCCAAGCACCTCCTGGTGCTGCTTTTTCTGACTCTCCTGAGCACTTGTGCACTTAAACACAGTTATCCAGAGTCTCCCAGAATGAGCAATAGCAACAGTTCAGAAAATGAACCACAAGCTTTGCAACCTAACCACGTTCAGACGGGGATGGGACCTAGTGCTGGGGGACATTAGTCCCCCAGATCTCTCAGCAGGGGTTCTCAGGTCTGCTTCTCAGCATCTGGTGCTGACCCCTGGCTGGCAACTGCAATGCCCAAATTGTTCATAAGGGATTGAGATCCAAAATATAGATACTTCAAAGGATTTAAAAACTTATATGTAATCTAACCAGAACTGAAGAGCTGTCTTTGCCTTAACTGAAATCTTTCCCAATGGAGTTACAATCCTAGAATGAGTAGCTTGCATCTCCTGGTACATGATAAATGGATACAGGAGCTATTCTGAACAGCAGGCAACAGTGAATGGTTACTTTTCCTTGGCCAAGATGAGGAAGCTTTAAGTGACTAGTTAAAAAAAGAATCAATACAGAGTCTTTTCCCACGATCTTTTGCCATGAGTCCTTGGCAATAATTTCAGCACTCACTTCAAAGCATTGAGTTCTCTTTTCTGGGGTTCTTTCTACCGTGGCAAAGGAATTTACAATGATAAGTTGCTTGAGCTCAGTAGCTGGCTGTAAGCTTGTTGTTCTGCTTTAGGGGAGACTTGCAGTCCCCGGGTCCTTGTGTTCAGGCGTCTCTGCATGGTAAGTCTTGTAACCATGATGTGTGTCCACATCTCTGGCCCTTTGCCATCATTAGAAGATTTTTTCACCTCCTCTGGACTTTGCAGAGTGTTCTGCTGCCCCACAGCAATGCAGCGATCATTTCTGATATTTCCCTAACATAGCTATCCAGATCCTCCTCCTCTTCCTCACCATTACAGCCTCCGGATGCTCCTGTCTTAGACCTGAACTGTCCAGGGCTTGGTCCCTGCTTCAAGGACTTCAGTGTGGGAAGTGATCAATAAGACAAGAAGCAGTGGGGGCAGAGAGTGTGCAGGAAGCAAGGGTGAGCTTTTGCCAGTAATGATGAAAGATACTCTCCATCTTGCATTGTTGCTGTAGCCTTTGACTCCAGAGAGTCCATGACGAAGCTGGGACACCATCCAGTTGAACACAAGCTGTACTGCCCACTTCTGTAAAGTAGTCTCAAGAAGCAGACAAGTCTGCCAAACAGAGAGCTGAACCGGCAGATGCTGACATGCTCTCTGTTGAGAGGAATCTGCCCATACCCTGCTAATGCATCTAATTCACTGAAGAATTTGCCTTTGACCATTTCAGAAAAATTTCCATTCCTATTGGGCAAGTGGAAATGTTCCCTCCTCTTGGTCTGGTTCAGCTGCTCCAAATTAAGGCAAGGTCCAAATCTGCCCCACAATTACTAAGAAGAGACCCGGCTGCTGCCTCTCTTTTTCCACCAGTAATGCCATCTGCTGACATATTTTGCTACTCTCCTCTTTTTCAGGTCTTAATTAACTCACTGGGGGCACCTGGACTGCAGACCAGGTGTGCTGTTGGATATGTGGATTGCTGAGGAACACCTCTTTCTAAGTGGGAAAGGCCAGCTTCCACAGTCAGCAGCCAGCATCCCCGTCCTGTCTCCCCAGCCTAGCAACTTTGGAACAAGTCTGAAACAGAGTCTGAGCTCATACCCCAATATCTGCAGGAACATCTTCATCAGTGATCTTCGCACTGGCCCCAGAAACGTTAAAGGTAACCTCCAGTGCCTCCTTTCCCTTCCTCTTTCGCCCCAGTAGCCTATTCCTTTCTGTGTGTAGGCAGAACAAATTAAAAAATGAATTTATATGAAGGGTCTTCCCCCTCCTATTTTACCACTCTTCCCAAAAGCCTCCTCAAAGGCAAAACAATCAAATGGGAATCAGATATGCAGGGAGGTGAACTTACCTTTGCTTCGGAAAGATGGCTTTGAGCCACATCAGGCCATCTCTGCCTGGTGAAGAGAGCACCAGTCATGTTGCCCATGCGTTGAATCACATATGATTTGTAGCATCATATTCTGGTCTGAGTTCCTCATGTTACCCCGCTACAAAGCAGGACTTCATTTCTTCTCTTCATAGTCCTAACAGGCTGCTGCTCTAGCTCCCACATGTTTGGGAGCTGAAATCAGGATGCCAGTGTCCTCCTGACATAGGTGCTGTAGACCGTTCTGTGACAATTTTTCCTTGTCTTGCAGGAACCTGAATGTCTCTGGCTGAATTCATATCTCAAGACATGGATACACGCACTGGTGGCTGTGCACTAGGTGCTGTGGTAATTGCTCATCTGCGTGTTTCTGCCCAATGCTAAGTGTCAAGTAACTGAGGCATTCCCCTCCTCAGTCAAAGCACTGTTAGCTACTCCCTATCCAATGTGTGCCCGGGTACCATGGAGTGTCTGACTTGCTGAGAGCTCACTCCCTGGCTTTCCTGTCTGATCCCTTCTCCATGTGGCACCTCCGCATTCCCCTGGGATCAGCCAGGCAGGCTCTGCCAGAGGCATCCCCCTCCCTCTCTCTCACAGCAGAACCATTTTGCGTTCGGTTTCTTTGGGTTCATTACTGGTAAAGTTCCTTGACGTGGTCCTTTCAACATGCCTTTCCACTTCAAACACATTTATGTATTGTCTGTGCATGCTGTTACAAGGCAGTGGGGCTCTTCTGCAGTTGCAGAACATCTGAAGAGCATGTACAGAAGAGTTCATATAGCAAACAATCAAGCATAATTTTTTACTTAATACAGGCTAAGATGCAGCTCTAAACACAACCTTTCATTAAGTGTCTGAACTGTTGGTCTTTCTCTTGTGACCTGAAACACCAGATAATATTTAGGTTCCTGAAGAATTATTTTTTTACAGGAAGGGAAAATATTAATCCATTTTATTATGATTTATTATGATGAATAGAAGATCCTATTTATTGAGTACAGTTAGACTCAAAAAAGAGGATGCAGTTTAGGATGCCATTTAGGTGCTCACTGCTTCCCAGAACCTCTCCCATGTGCTCAGTCCTCTTCCCAAGACTCTGTCCTTTAGTTCCTTCCAAGGACCACAAGAGACTACCTTGGTTGCAGACTTTTTCTTGATTACTTGCATTGGCAATTTCCCCTGACACAACATAATAATCTTGTGTTTGCTGTTGAGCTGCCTGGATAGGTTCTTCACAGTGCTGCCAGTGCTGAATGGTGAGCTCCAATGTCTTCTGCTGTTGCACAAAGGCACTTTTTCCCATTGACCTGGGCCAGGTCTGTGAGCATCTGTAAATTGAAGCCTACTTGATTGAAGTGAATGATATGTTCTAGTATAAATATATCTCCTTCCAAGAGACCCCCATGCAATAGGGAGTTTTGATTCATTGACCCCCATTGTGAGAGCAATGACTTTCAAAGGACTGTGAGGAGTGAACATCTCTTCCCAATTGTCTAAAGGAAGGGCAGTTCTGTGGCTGAAATATAGAATGAGAAACTAACAGGTCTGCGATCTATTCTAGATCAATGTGGCCTTTATGAGGGCTGGGATTTTTCAAGAGCACTCAGCACTGTTCCAGTTCTGTGAATGAAACTGTCCCTGACTGTGACCAAGAGACAACCCCATGTGTTTCTGCTTACCATCTGTACAATAGACTAGACTCTCCTGACCTGCTCCACAAACACATTGTGTCTGTGCTGCTCAGGCACAAATCAGTGCCTTTGAAGAGCCCGGGTAAGAACAAGACCTTCATCAGTGCCCAGTGCTGGGCAGCTGGCAGGAGATCTCTCGGGACTGATTTTCACTGCTTTGGAGGTGATGGACCCAAGGGCAGCTAGTAATGGTCAGGCACTTCCCAGCACAATGCCCATGATACACAGCCGAGCAGTGTTAGAGGCAGGCAGTGGGCATTTCCCCCACCCAAAGGAGCCCTTCTTCCATCTCTCAGGCTCTGGGGGTGGTTTATCCACCATAGGACCAGGAGTACCAGCGGTCTGTCACCTAGGATCTCATGTACCAGAGAGCTCTCTGCTTTCAGGAGCTGGACACCCTCTCAAAGAAAATAAGGGTTCCCAAAGCTGAGGTCTTCCCAACCATTAGTTATCTTGCCAGGGCAAGCTTTTCACAGACCTGTGAGACATTCACACTCTCAGGCCACCAGACACAGGTCCTGGTCCCTTGTGTGATCCTGTGGCCTGTGGGAGTGAAGCTGAGCTCAGTTTTCCAGGGAAGTCTTAATTTTTCAAGTTGCTCACTACTGTTTACCCTCAGCAAATGGATCAGATCTGTGGATCTGCTTGCTGCAAAACATTTTTGTGTGCTGTTAAATAGCTGCATCATCCTGCCCCGTTTCAACGGGAGACCAAGTTCCTCCCAGTGCCAGCTGCAGCCCTCCGTCCATACATGCACCCATCCCTGCCAGACTGTGCTGAGAGTACAAAGGAGAAGGAAGAAACTGGCTCCTCGGCTGGTATTTGTTTAGTTTACAAAGCCTCTTTTGCAGAGTTTCCTATCCCAATGGGCCAGCATTGCCAGGCTGTCCCAGCGCTGCTCTGCAGCAGAGCCCCATGGAGAGCCGAGCAAGAGAGAGGGGGCAAGCCAAGAGTCCCTTTGAGGAGGGTCTGGCACTAAACGGGGGCACTGGCAGCGCCCGTGTCAAGGAGTTCCTGTGCTGGGAGCTCGCTGGCTGGGGAGGGATGTGGCTCTGCTGGGCCATGCTGGAAAGCTGTGTGTGCTAACAGGGGCATGGCGAATCGAGATCCTCTGCGGCTGTCACGGACGTAAAAGCTGAGAGGGGCTCCCCTTCAGGTCCTACAGTGGGTGCCTGTGTTTGGGACCACAGATGGTACCCCTGCACCCCGCAGCACCCTCTGGCATTGCCGCAGCGGCCGCTGCACACGCCGGCGTGCCCAGCAGCTCTCCAGGGGAGAGACGCAGCTGGGTCACAGGCAGCGACAGCCGCTGCTGTGCAGCACAGGCGTGCAGCGAGCACACACACGTGCGGCTGCCGATGCACAGCCGTCTTTATTCCTCGATTCAGTTTTTGGTCACTGCCTTAGGTGATTCAAAAGATAATTTCCAACCATATTTTGGGGATGCTTTTATTGAGCGGTTTATTTCCTTGGGCTTCTGTAGATCGTGGCTCGTCTTCTGCCTGGCCTTTGTCTCTAGGCGAGGCTGTGAGCTGCCGGAGGTGGGGACGTGTCCAGTGAGGTGCCATGCCTTCACACAGCCCTTGTTCAGGGCAGTGTGCTCGTATAAATGATGAGCATCATGCAGACCCCAGTGGACTTTGAATTTTAACCTTGTTTGCTGTGGGGAGGAGCCTGCTGGACTTCGCAGCGTAATGATCTGCCTCTGATGGGCAAGCTGTCGGTCCCTAAGGGAAGAACAAAGGAAGATCTTTCTGATTTGAGGGGGAAAAGCCAGTGCTATTTATTTTACAGCTCTGAGGAAGTAAACAGGGGGGCAGAGCCCAGGACAATTAAAATATTGACTGAACACAGATGGCATCTCAGAGATGGATCTTTTTTATTTTAAAACCTGCAGACAGGGAAACAAGCTGACATCACATGAGATTTTAGAAATAGAGCTGAGGAGAGGCCTCCTGCATGGTGACTCCAGTACAAACCAAGACAGGGCTGCCCAGCCTGGTCTCACATCAACTCAGGACTGCTGGCTTCCCTGCCAGGGGCTTACGCTGTGTCCCCCAGCATGCTGCTCAAGTAGAAATGCACAATCTGTTTCTCTCTTCTGAGGCTGCCGCAGTGCGCAGCCCAGGATCTCTGCACAGCCTCATCCCTGGGTGCCAAGGGGGTACAAAGGGTTTGGGGTGAGGGAGGCTAACCAGCACAGAGTGCACACTGAGTCCCATCCTCTCTCTTCCCTCGGGTTAAATACTGTTGCTGGTCTGCTCTGAGGCCACTGTAAGCACCACGAGATGTGCTGTGGGGTTTAGCACCAGACCATATTCCTAGAGGGGGGCTGCCGCTGCTTATGAGACAGGGGATGTGGAGGTGGAGGCGTGGAGCCCATCGCAGTGAGGTGGGGGACAGCATGATCATTACCGCAGGCTTCGGAGACATATCTCCCTCCTCCTGCCCAAGGCACGCAGGACGCAGAGCCTGCCAGACTGCTGTCTGCAGGGACGGGAGCGGGAGGGGTTATGGGGACGATGACTCCTGCTGCTGGCAGTTGCTCTCAGTCCCAGGAGAAATCCCAGTGCTGGCGCCCCAGGAGCCCCATGTCCCAGCCCCACCTCCTGTCACCGTGCCCTGGGGGGAGATGCAGCTCTCCCGGCTGTCTCCCGTGGGTGGAGGGCTGTGCTGGCTGCCCGGGAGGCACTGCACCTCAGGGAAGGATGCTGCGGATGGAGGAGAAGCTCTGGCACAGGAGCTGACAGGGCGAAGCTGCTGGCAGGCGGCTGTCTAGAGGGTGATTGCAGCACTGCAGCATCAATTAACCTTTGGGGAACTTCTGCCAGTGCCACTCGGGCGTAGCAGCGGCTAAAAAAAAAGTAGCAGCGGCTCTGCCGTAGCCGAGCGATGGGGTGCAAGCCTGCTGTGGCGCCGCATGGAAGGCTGCAGCAAGATTACAAAAGCCCGACAAGGATCCAGCCACCTGAGCCGAAGTGCCTCTGTCTCGCTCGCCAGCCTGCTCTAAGTGCTTTTATCTCCTCTCCTTGTGTTTACGAGGGTGGCTTTCTCCTTCCCGCCGTGGCAGTGCCGCTGAATGCTAATGGAGAGCGAGTGTCGGCTGCCCTCAGCAGTCCTTGGCAGGCAATTTCCTCAGGGCCAGGCCCCCGACCCCGACAGCTTTTGCTGGCTCTGCAGGGGAGAGCATGACCACCGTCCTGCAGCCCTGCCCGTACCGCTGCCAGCACCGTCCCTGCCCCAGCACGCACCCCGCTCCATGGGACAGCACCCCAACAGCAACTCCCCCCCATCCAGAGGGACCCCGGGAGGGCCGAGAGCTTGTACTGCCTGAGGCCGGGCAGACAGACCCCTCCCCAGAACAGCCTTGCCAGAGCTGGCTGGGAGGCTGTGCTGGTGGAGCTGGGGCTCTGGTGAGGGATGCTGGGCCCCCAGGCAACGGTGAGATCATGGTTCCTGCAGCTCCCTCCCTTCCACCAGCACTGTGCTTTGTGTGTGCTTGTGCTCGAGGCACGTCTTGCTGTCTGGGAATGCCCCCCTGGTCCGGGGGGTTAGTGGGCAAAATGGTATGAGAGGGGAAGAGAGATAAAATAACCACGATGTTTCAGAAGGGCAGCAGCACAGGGAGGTGTCCTGCAGGGAGGAGGCTGGTCCATAAATCATGTGTGCTCCTACTCACGACCTCTCCTTGGCCGCTTGGCTCAGCTCTTCAGGAGCAGGAGACTGCTTGGCCAAAGCCCTTGGAGGCAGTCAGGAATCAGACTTCTGGAGACATGGGCTAAAAACGTGCCCTGCATTCTGGCGTGGTCCTTTGTCCCAGCCTGACACGGTGAAGCTGCTGCCAGTGTCCAGGGAGCAAGGGGACAGCCAGGGTTAGCCCAGGCACCCCTGGCACGTGTTGCTGTCACTTTGGATGCTATGGTAGGGATGTGCTGTGCTTTCCACAGCCACCTCCAGACAAGCAGCAGCAGGAACCTCTCTCTTTCACCCTAAAAGAGCCTGACTTCTTCAGGACTAGAGAGACCATAAGAAATGAGGGGTTTGTGGTAGGGATGCGGGATCCCCTGGATCCCACATCACCTTTCCCAAGGGCAGCCCCCCTTTGAGTTATGGGTTGAGTGGGGCAACATTGCCAGCACCCTCATGCAGCCCCTGCCTCTACTGCCTGTTTCCCTGCAGGCAGCTCTGCTGGGGCAGCTTTCCCTGCGCACTCTGAGGGAGCCGTCCCCAGCTGCTGGGGAGCTGCAGGCAGTGGAGACAAAAGGCTGTAGCAGCACCTGGCTTGCTTCGAGTGCCCAGCCTGGAGACACCTTCACATCCCTTGCCTGCAGCCTGGTCCTGCCAGGTGCCTGCCTGGGTGCATTCTTTCATGGGAAGGGCTACACTGGCCACTTTTCCTATGATCTCACCCTGGCCAGTGCTGTGAGTCATCGGAAGCCTGGTCCCTCTGGGGCTGAGCCGGTGCTGGCTGAACAAATGGAAAGACCACCAAGACCTTTGGGACCAGCCTGAGCTCTGGTGTTGCAGGGGGAAAGCTGCATCCCTCGCAGTGGGGGACAGCATGTCCCCCCGCTGCCCCACAAGGGTAGAAGCAGGGCTAGGGTCAGATCTGTGGGATGCACCAGCGGTGCTGCCACGGCAGCTCTGCTTCTGCTGCATGCCTGAGCCACCAGCAGTGATGATGCTGCATCCTCTGCGAAGAGCTTGGCTCTCGTGGCACTGGGGTGGGAAACCAGCCCTGGCCCCAGCATGTGCTGTCCTTGGGGTCCCCCTCTCTCGCCAAGTGGTGATTTATCAGCTCCTGGGCAGGGGAAGCTGGGGAGCCGTGGGGCAACTGCGTGGCTCTGAGGAGCCATGAGGTGGCTACAAGTTGGCTTCCAGTAAAGGATAGCTCATTTCTTCCAGAGCATCTGAAGATATGAGCTGAAAATACCTCTGCCCGCCCTTTGTAACTAGCAGCCATGGCAAGGCTTCCTCAAGGTGGGGTTGGGCTTTTGCTATCGTGTAATTACTCACACTATGCAGATGTTTTCCGCGTGCCTGGTAATAAGCTGCTGAAAAGACAGCTCATTCACTGGCAGTAACAAGGTAAAAGCAAAGCTATCTTTCTGTACAGCTCCACTCCTGGAGATTTGTCCCCCGTGTTGTGAGTTAGGTGGTGCTGGTTATTCTAGAGACTCCCCCACACCCCATTACATCCTGCCCCAGCCCTGCACGGAGCATCTGCCACCCGAGAGTCCTGGTGCCTGTACCACAGTGAGTGTCTGCCTGCAAGGAGATATCTGCCAGACTGGGAGCTACCCGTGAAACCTCACCTTGCCCACCCCTGAAGCACTGCAGGGAGGTTCCAGTCTGCCTTGAAAGACATCAGTGCTTTGATGGTGTACAGTGACATTTCTGATTCCACACACTCATGGAACCTAGGCAAAGGTATGCACATCTGTATCTGGGCTGGGGATAATGCAAACGAGGCAAATAGGATCTGGGACCTTACCTGAAACATGGCAGATGATAGGTGGCCCATGGTCTTTGCCGCTATGGTGGGACAACAGATTCCCCACCGACTGCTTGCAAAGACTATAAACTACTGAAGCATATATTTACTTGGAGACATCATGTTTACGGGTAAGACTGTGTTCTGCAAAGGTCCTGTGTTAGTAGCATCAGGATCTAAGGGAGAGCTAGATTCATTTCCCAAAGCACTCCTGGCAGCCTGATCTGTTCTTCCTCTTAGCCATCACATGGAAGAACTTACTATGAAGTCTACAGATGATATGTCACCCTTAGATAGAGTTTGTCTAGATGGCTGTGGCTCCACCAAAGAAGCTAACAGATACCCCCCAGACCCAAGCAGTCTTTTCCTACTGACTTTTAGACCATGACCCCAGTGGTGTTGTAGTCTCCTTTTCACTTTCTTCATCACTTTCATTTCTACTTCTGCCCTAGGAAAGGTGATCAATTTTATACCCCCAGAAAAAAGATAGTCTGAAGGGAAGAGCCTTGAGTTCTGCACTCCAGAACTGGAATTTGACCTTAACTATCACAGTCATCATCTCTAGGGAAAACCAACTGGTTTCCACCAGGTTTCAGGTCCAACTGAAGGTGGGAGGCGAAGGGAAAGAACAGGAAGAGGCAGAAATAGCATAGGCTGAAATACAAGAGAGCAGCTTGGTGTGTATTCTTCAGCTCTCTTCCTGTAAGACATCTGCATTGGGCTGTACTTGGCCTCATCAAGTGTTTGTCTCCCAGCTCCTGTTTTCATTAAAATGCCAAGCAGTGAGTTCACCAAAGCCTAGATCTAGTTCCTCCATGTCAGTATTCTAAGAAATGGATAAAGTTCCCTGGTCCATAACTAGTCTTAACACCTACCCCATCACTGGTAGGGACTACACTGTTTTTCCTCCATAGTGAAGAGTGATGAAACACCCCAAAATCTCTCTCTCCATCCTGGCATTTCAGTCAGAGTGCTCTAACAACATTGTGGGGGTCTGGCACAGTGAGGGACCAAGCCCATATGTTGACTGATTAAAGCTCCTTTAAAGTGATGCAGTATGACATCATTATTATGTCATACTGCTGTCACATACGTTGGTTTTGGTCTGAGCAGAAACTGAATTTCCAGACAGTAGTATATCTTTTAAAACTAGGCTTAGCTAAATGCTTGTCATAATAAGGTTATTAATGATGAATACAAGCAATAATTGCTTCAGCTTCTTATGAACTTTGAAAAATTTTGCATACGTGTGGCTTCAGGTACCAGCTCAGGGAACTTTTAAATCTGTATCCCACAACTACACAGCAGCTGGTCCTTCAGCCACCTCTCAGAGATAACTGCATATTTGCAGTATATCCCATGAATTCATGGTGTCACGCATACAATGGCTTTGGAAATTTGGTTCTTATGCTGGACAGTATAGTTGCATTTAGTGACATTTTGCCACAATGGACTGACAGTTGGAAAGTTACCTTTTAAGAATGGAAGAGCTTTTTAAAGCTCTGTCAAGTGATATTTTAAGAACCTCTTCTTCATAGTCCACAGACAATCATAGTTCTCCCATCTCCCCTTATCCTCCCAGTTCTGGTTGTCTAATACTTGTATTTCAGAGATGTTCACTGGCAAACGGCAGCAGGTAGGGCTGCTGGGTGAGCATACACTCCATTGCATGAGCAGGTGGATATTCCTGTCCATGAGCAACAGTGCTGATCCAGCACAGTGGCCGTTGTGGTGTCACAGGAAAAATCCTAGAGGTATATTTTTAGTCTTTGAAGGATTTCCATCAATATTTTTCTAGGTTTACTGAGGCAGCTGTGATGTTGTCAAACAATCTCTGTGTGCCTACCCTGTTTTGCAAAGAACAAAACTATGTCACAACCAATTAATGCACCTTCCAGTGGCTTTTTAATGACCAATGAACATCAGCTTGGCCTTTTCCGTGGCAAGTGCGACAGGGGGTCCCAACATTCCTAGTTTATAACCAGCAGATGTCCTGGGCCTGTAGCTGCCGTTTCTGGACAGAGCTCTCCTGACCTCTGGTTTGCCACATTACAGAGCACAATCCTTGAGATGTGAAGTGGTGACAGCAATGCATTTTGCCTGATTTTAGCTATGACTCTCTTTTGCTTGGCTCTTTAAAGTTCTCCCTTATAAAACTTCCCATATACATGGAAAGAGCTCTTTTTACTCTTGTTTTGATGGCAGAATGGGTGCCAGTTTGGAGGAAACACTATAAATATCCTCAGGTCCTTTCTGTGATCCCTGGTGTTAGTATTTTCTGGCAGCACTTTCAAGAGTATCTGATTGATAAGCTCTCAACACAATAGTGAGTCCTGACACATTTTTAAGTGTTTACAGATGTGGGAGATAACCTTGCCCAATCATCTTTGAATGTCGGGTTGAGGGCTGGACATAGTTTACTGATAACCATGACTCCATCAAGGTCCACCATATCAGTGAGTCACAACTCAGCCGAGTGTTCATTTCCAAGATGCTTTAGAAGATTTTCTTCACAGTTTCATCTATTATTTTTAGGAGAGGATGGAAGATAACACTGGTGACCCTTATAAGTCACTTTATAGATTCTGAAAGATAATTAACGAGAATAGAGCCATTTGGTTTTATAGGAAAGGTTACTTGGGTTTTTGCAAGTGATCTTTTAGGATATCAGATATGAAATGACTTCTTAGAAAATCGTCCCAATTGATAGTTTACTCCATTTCATGGGTCTTGTAGTCATGAAATCACTGTTATGTTTTCTGTCTAACACTTCCAATTATCATTAGATTTCCATCTGCTGTGGAGCGTGACCTGCAAATCCACTGATCTCTATGTTCTTCGATAGTATTAATGAAGAAATATTTCCAAGGAGTTTTTCCGGAAAAGCAATGATTTGCTCAAGTTTGCCGTGAGCGCAGTGTCAAAAGTGCCTTTGAAACACCATTTTTAAAGCTGTGATCAACAGTAGATCCCATGCTCCAGAAAGAAAGGCCAGAAGGTGAGCACACAGACCCCATGGAGGGCCACCTGACTAAGTATCCATCTCTGCGGTGACCTCGTTACCTTCACCTCCCTCTACAGCCAACAGATGTAGACATCTGTACAGAGCACTGAAGGTGGAAGAGTAGGGGGGCTTGAAGGATCCCCAGCTATTAATCAGTTTTTACACTCTCCCTCACCTAAATGTCTGTCAGGAGTGTTCTACAGATATGTGGACCCTTGTTTTTTGTCTTCCAACAGATAAGCAATGCCCCTAAGCCCATCTCCTGACTCCAGGCAGCAGCCGTGAGCAGGAGAAGAGATCACAACATCCTTGTCTTGACAGTTTGCGTGGCCCCAGCAGGATCTCCAGTTCTGCAGCATGCCCTGCATGCAATTTGGCTGCAGGCATGCTGCCAGTCGGTGGCTCCCCCAGGCACAGGGAGGCTGTGCTGATGGATGAGGTGCTGGGAGCACGTTCTGCAGGGACTGCAGGCAAGCTCCAGGTGGTACAGGGACCTGGTTTTGACAGCCAGATTCTGTGCTCGCTCACTTCTCCATTAGCCCAGCTCCCTGGTGCTGAGTTGTAGGATTTTCTCCTGATGGTGACTGGCTTCAGATAGAGCAGAATCTGCCTTTGGTGTCTGTATTTGGAATCTGACCACAAGTGCTCTGTTACCAACAGTCCCCTCCCTTCCCCATACTCTTCAGTGCACTCCAGAGCTTTGTAATGGCTTAAGATGATGAATACTATGCAGACAACACACCCAGCTGTCCAAGCAGACAGTCAGCAGAGAAGTGAAGATATGCCTGCCTAAGTAAAAGTTTGATTAATTGCATTAATTAGGCCCTAAGGTATGGTTCATAAAATAAGAGTACAACTGGTGTATTGGATTGGGGAATTGACTATGTGACAGGGAACAAACAGTGGCGTGAACAGGAACTCTTCTCTGTCTGGAATGGTGTGATAAATTATCAATTAAATAATGGAGAGTGACAAAGCTGCAGTTTGTAATAGGCGACCTCCCAGCCATGGGTGCAGCCAGCCCAGGCGGGTGACTAGGCGAGGTCTGGCAGTCTCTCCAGCGTGGCCATGCAAGCTTGTTTTCTCATGGTCCTTCCAGCACAGCGCTGGACTTGTGATTCTACCTGTACCACATGGCATTGCACCCTCACGGGGTGAGTGTGCACCACTGCAGTCCAGGGGCCACTGGGCTCCTGAGGGGACCCTACTAGAGCACTGCACATTCACGTGGCTGCTGCTGTCTTCCTGCCATGGCAATAGGACCACCTTCCACTGGGCAAAGCGGTGAAGAGGTATTAATTCATCCCAGAGGCACTGGCTTTGCCTTTCCTGTGGGCCACGTCCTCTCTTCTCAGTGTGCCTCCATCCTTTGGCATCGCCCTATTTGCTTACCATGGTGCTGCCGCAATGGGAGAGCTGTGGGGTAGCTCAAGCACAAGGCCCAGCAGCATTTTCCCTACCACATTCTGGGACTTTGTGCCAGGCTTTTGCCTGGTCACAGCCATAGCTTCCTCATTCTCTCCCTTGTCCTTGCTGCTCTGGGGGCACTTCACTGCTCTTCCCTCCCATCTTGCTCCAACTCCATGGGGACTTGCCTGCTGCCCAGACAGGGACTTGTCTTCCCCATGACAGGCAGAGGTGAGTGGGTGGTCTGTGTTTGTAGCGTGCTCTGCAGCATCCACTTCCCATTTACCACCTGAGTGATTAAAGAGTTGCCGATACTCCAGTCTGGACCTGCTCTCGCCAGTCTACCAAACACTGCTTTCTCTCCTGTCTCAGCAACTGCTGACGTGTGTGTGCTGCAGACGCAGCTGTGCAGGAGGAGGCTCTCCAGATTCCTCGTTACCGGTTGTTATTAATGATTGTGCATTTCCATAAAGCCACTAGCAGACTGGCACAGATGTATCCCCTGCCCTAGAAAGCTTATGAGAGATACTGCCTCCCCAATGGCACAGTTTCTTTTAGAAGAAAGTTCCTTCAGGATCGTTTCCACCAGCTTTCACTTTCCACAGCATTTTCTCACATTCTGCATTATTTTCTGATCCAAGATTTGTTCCATTATTATTTTTAGTATCACATAAAGGCCTTGGCTGAGATCTAGGCTGCACTCTGACGGCACAATACCTACATGTAATGAGAGAGCAGGTGTGTCACCAGTGCAGTTGGCACATGTGATATGGGGAACCCCAGGGGAACTTCAGTGCCGACAGCAATAACGCAGGAGGTGGTGTGGGCCGAGTGGCTCAGCTCCCTTGACCTGATGAATGGTCGCTGTAAACAGAAAAGGGACTAAGGGCAGGGTGAGAATGGAAACCTATCAGGGAAACAATTGCACAGTTACACCCTGATGAGAGGCTGGGTAAAGATGTGCCTGGTCATTAGTTGTGTTGTCCTTGTAGTGGGTGTCCAGACAATGGAAGACATTGCCCTACCCTCAGCTGGGTGGGATGTTGGGAAAGTGACAGCTCTCAGGTGCTTGGTATCTTGTTCATTCTCAGACCATCATCAGGAACATCTCCTCTCACCTCCTGTCTGTCAGACTTCTCAGTCATCCACCTTGTATGTTCAGAGAGGACCCATTCAGGCAGACCAACACTGATCCCGGATGTCGTCATGAAACAGAGGTAATCCAGAGCTTACTGGAATCGACAGAGTCTGCTTCTCCCTCTCTTACTTCCCTCCCTCCTCCACAGTCTGACCTCCTCTGCTTTGCCTGACCTCCTGTGCTTCATTGCTCTGGATGGAACATGGACAGTAGCTTGGGACAGAACAATCACAGGCATTAGTGTTTACTTCGTGCATACTTAAGAAGCACAGATTTTTCCCAAAACTAAAAAAAACCCAATTCCTGGTCCAGTAGTTCTTATGGTTGCCAACCTGTAATGAGCGATGATCAGAAACGGGAGTAAATTTAGAGGAAGACAAGAACTACAGCAATGGGATCTCATTCACTTAGGATCCAGGCACATCTGTGCGGCTGATTGTCATGGGTTAAAGACTGCTTAAAG
>NW_010126550.1:0-476 GCF_000699245.1 Pterocles gutturalis
GGGTGCCCCTGCGGCCTGGGGTGGATAGCAGTAGCACTCGCTCCGATATACGAGCTTTTGTCTCATCCTGGCACCTCATCCTGGCACCGTTATTGTTAGCAATTAATATAATGTCCTCCACGTCTGGCTTCCTTAATGTCAGTAATGCCCCTGCCGCAACGCTGTCAGTACACACACGTACAAGACTTAGTGTTGCCCCAAGGCATCTTTGATACACCCAAGCCAGAGGTGATTTCTGCAGAGGATTTCTGGAAGGTGGTTGTTGAGACAATTTGCGAAAAGTTGTTCTACAGAGATAGTTAAAAATATAGGCATGGATTATACAGACATAAATACATACCTAAATACTTAACAGTACACGCCTACACACAGAATCCTGCCGGGATCGATCTTTTTATCTGGTTTTAGATATAACTATCAATATATTACATGAATAGCTTCGGAGTTATGTGCTTTTGTATGTATAACCGGACATG
>NW_010126551.1:0-19659 GCF_000699245.1 Pterocles gutturalis
GCGCGGCCATCGTGCGCTACCGGCACCTGAGGAGCAAGGTGACCAACATCTTCATCGTGTCCCTGGCTGTCTCTGACCTGCTGGTGGCTCTGCTCGTCATGCCTTGGAAGGCGGTGGCTGAGGTGGCGGGGTACTGGCCTTTTGGGGCTTTCTGCAACATCTGGGTGGCCTTCGATATAATGTGCTCCACGGCCTCCATCCTGAACCTGTGCGTGATTAGCGTGGACAGGTACTGGGCTATTTCCAGCCCGTTCCGCTATGAGAGGAAGATGACCCAACGGTTGGCTCTGGTGATGATTAGCGTGGCATGGGCTTTATCTGTGCTCATCTCTTTCATCCCTGTCCAGCTCAACTGGCACAAAGGTGGGGACGTTGTTGCTGCTGGTGATATTGGAGATGGATTTGGCACCGGCTGGGCAGCAGCGGGTGCTGTCACCACCTGGGCTGAAGACATGAGCACCACGTGGGTGGCATTAGCAGCAATGAGACCCTCTGATGGGACCTCTGGCAGCAACGATACCCTCACCCGACCATCAGAGAGCTGTGACTCCAGCCTCAACAGGACTTACGCTATTTCCTCCTCCTTGATCAGTTTTTATATTCCAGTGGCTATCATGATAGTTACCTACACGCGAATCTACCGCATTGCCCAGGTGCAGATTCGTCGCATCTCTTCCCTGGAGAGGGCAGCGGAGCACGCGCAGAGCTGCCGGAGCAGCCATGTTGACTGCCACCATCACACAAGCCTCAAGTCCTCCATCAGGAAAGAGACCAAGGTGTTGAAGACTCTCTCTGTCATCATGGGTGTCTTTGTCTGCTGCTGGTTGCCATTCTTCATCTTGAACTGCATGGTTCCCTTCTGTGAGAGCCCACCCAGTGACCCCCATGCTGGCCTTCCCTGTGTCAGTGAGACCACCTTTAATATCTTCGTCTGGTTTGGTTGGGCTAACTCCTCTCTCAACCCCATCATCTATGCCTTCAATGCCGACTTTAGAAAGGTCTTCTCCAACCTTCTGGGATGTGGTCAGTTTTGCTCTAGTACTCCAGTGGAGACTGTTAATATAAGCAACGAGCTGATCTCTTACAACCAGGACACCCTTTTCCATAAGGAGATAGTGACTGCTTATGTTAACATGATCCCAAATGTGGTTGACTGTGAGGGAAACCGCGAGGACCCTTTTGATAGGATGTCCCAGCTCTCCCCTGACCACGAGATTGCCACTGACTCTGTCTGTGAGCTGGACTGTGAGGGGGAGATTTCACTAGGCAAAATAACACCTTTCACTCCAAATGGTTTACATTAAATTGCCTCCTGTCCTGGTCAGATCTTCTTGGATTATACAACAGAATAGCACTGAGTGGAAAAACCTGCTTGATTTTATGCTGTAGTTTTGTCAGTCACTTCATGCTAAACTCACTTTTATGTGTAGTACTTTGCAGGATGTAGACACTGTCATACAGGGAGCTGGCAGCACAAATTTATTTCAGCATTTCCCCAGGCTGAGAGAGGACCAGGCAGTCTCGTTGATTAGTTGTGGTGAGGTATTGTGATATAATTACAGTCAGTTCATGTTTATAACGTGTTTGCAGATGAAAGGTGCCATTGTCACTGCTAAGTATTACAACTTCTGCAATCAGGGAAAGATGTGGCTGGCATAGACATTAAATAGAAAAAAAACATAGGCTGTTCGTTTGTTCAGATCTTATGTTTCTTTTTCTCTTTTGGTTTTTTTCCTTTTTTTTTGTTTTGTTTTGTTTTTTAAGATAGCAATAGTGAGGTGGTGATTTGGATGATTATTTAAATGCGTGTTTCTGCCAAAACAGTTTATGTGAAACATGTTCTCCTAGGCGGCGTTGTTGCCTATGATATCCTTGCCATGTTCCCAGATGAATAAATAAAAGTTACATTGATCAAGGGGTTTTTATCTTTCATTTATCACCCTGAAAGGTTTACAACAAGTATTCAAATTCTGTTTGAATGGTTAGAATTACTAACAACTAAACCCTATTATTTTAAAAGCAAAATAGTCTGTGTAGAAAATACAATTTTTGAATAAAAAGCAAGGCTTATAGCAATGATTGACTTAAATGAACTCTTTTGTATGGCTCTACTTACAGCTAGATTTATGCCTATTTTTCTTCAGTATTATAACTGACACTACCCTCTCTGCAGCTAAAAATATCAGTATAAATGCCTACAAGCTATTAAAACTTTCCACTTAATTCTATACTTGAACTTGCTTTTTAAAGATACTATTAATGAGAAGAGTTTGGTGATAGAATTAAGAGCTGGATGTATCTAAAAATAATATTTGTGTTTGAAAATTATGTTAATAATCAGCATTTCCCAGTGTAGTCATCAGAGAACTCATTCAAACCAAGAGAATAAAAAAATGCTGTTGATGTATTTTTTTAGTTATTTACTTATTAACTGGAACTTAAACATACTTTAACTGCTTTGACTTGACAAAACATTTTAAAGCAGTGTTTGAAAATTGTAAGAGAGTGTTTTTATCTGTTTCTTCTGAAACATTTACATCAAGCGGAATATTTTATTTAGAAACATTTGTAAACTTTCAGCTCAGAAATCAGGAGTGATCTTATTTCTAAGACAGAGGATCAAAGGTTGTAAAAGCAATAACAATGTTTATTTCAAGTTTTGGCCCACACAATGAAACATCATTTGAATTCATTTATCTTTTAAAAATACCCATACCAGGAGCTGAGCAGATTTAAACTGAATTGTAGGTGTGGATTCTGTAGCACCTCCTCCCAGTGGCCCTGACCAGCCTCACCTGGAGCCTCCCCACCCTGCCCACAGGGGACTGAAGGTCCCTCTATGGTATATGGGGGAAATGTAGGATCTGTCCTAGTCAGCATGCTTTAGGGGAAGTCGTTTAAGCAGATGCTGGGATTTGTGAATGTTACGCACGTAGGACTGAGCCTCTTTGGAAGTCAAGCCCCTACACGGGTTTGGGGATTGTCTTGCCTCTTCTTGGGATGTGGGGTGAAAGAAGTGCAGGAGGCACGTGATTGAAATCCTTTAGTGTCTTCCTCTGCTGCAATCCGGGTTTGTCTGCATGCGATGTTTTGTGTGTGTAGTCTTTGATATTAATTGGTTATATCATCATTTTGGATTATCTTTTTAGCAGCTTGTCACTGAGGATTGATATCTACTTGAGTGTTTTCTATGCTGTTGATGTGAAATCTCAATGTAATATCCCTTTACAGCTATCTGCAGAAAAGGGTATTGTGACTGTGGCTTAGGGAAGCTTGAAAAACAGAAGTCCCATGCCCAGAACCAGGTTCAGCCTACTAATGGCTTGACACTGAAGGTGAGTTCGGTGTTGTTTCTCTACTAAAGCAATCATATATTGTCAGGAGTTAACCATAGTTCTAGCACTCCTGGTTAGATAAAGTTGCCCAGAAGAAAATAATTTTCCCAAATAAAAATGAAGGAAACTGCTTCTGGTGGTGTGGTGATGAATTATTGCAACTAGAGTTAGGATTTTTGCATTCTCTAGTTACTGCTCAAGTTCTGAGGCTAGTACAGCATGTTAAACTCTTTGGATCTATCAAAAAGTCTCTGACATCCAGATGCAAGAGGTGCAAGCACCTACCGCTGATTCTAGCTCCCAGGGCAACACCTATATTTTATCTGATTTTGTCCATATTACAGCAGAAACAGCCCAGGGAAGTGGGGAAGGGAAAAGAGATGATCTGTTCCTGAGCACCTGCGTGCCAACAGGCTGTGCAGTCTGATGCTGCGTGTTGCACTCTGCTCCAGCAGCAGTACGGAGCAGCAGGACAATTTCAGTAGTAACAGTGAAGAGGGTGTCTCCCCACGTCCTCAAGTAGCCTTTCCTCTTCAAAATAATCCCTGTGCTGGTGGTGTGACAGTTCCCTGCAGGTGTGGTGGAGGGGTAGATGCATACAAGAAGATGCTAGTGCATCCCCCTGACAGGTGCCTTTCTCCTTGCTAAGGCTTTACCTACCTGGCTTTATGGAATAAGTGGGTGGGCTAACTCTGGAATGCAAGAAGATGACATCTCCATCGGTGGGTTTATGTAACAACTTTGCACAGGGTATTAGGAACAGTCTTGTCTTGTCTTAGATCTGAAGGAAGGCAGTTTTTTAGCCTGCCCCCAAAATTTGGGAGCATAATTAGGACAATAGGCAAAACTGGCCAAATTGCCACTTCCCGTTACTAATTTTTAGTTTATGACTTCAGGTGGTAAATTATTTCTGATGGTGGCTCTATAATGTAATCTCTCTCTTTGGAATATGTACCTGAAAGGGGGCTTCATCTTTTGGAGTGCAGGAGTATCAGAAAGGGAACATTTCTACTTTGAAAGACGGAGAGAAGGTACATTTTTGCTGGAAGCACAGATTAACCTTGCAGATCTGAAAGTAAACCTTTTTCTTGAGTTGTAATATAGGGAAGATCTGTTGCTTTTTAATGTGTCTAACTACTTGTCAATGACAAAGCTAGACTATGCAGAATTAGTAAAATACCCTGTTTAAAGAAATGCCTTGAACTATGAAAAGGGGCAGACTGTTTCAATAAAAACAACCCTCCAAAAGATTTTTGTAACTGGTTTCTCTCAGATGAAACTGCTGCCATACTTTTTTAATAGTTTCCCTCTTAAAACCTAATGCATCTACCTAGCTGTAGAGCAGGGTTCATGGGAAGTGTGTAGGTTTTCATAATCCTCATATCCTTGTGGTGTCACTCTGGAACTCATCTGTGCCAATGATTTTGTGCCTCCCATCAACATGTTTTCTTCCATGAAAGTCACTTTGCTCCTGTCATGCATCTTACTCCCTAATTAAGCATGATCACTTATTGCTAGCTCAGTTTTTTTTGGTTTTTCTTTTTTTTTTTGTCCTTTGTATTTTAATGATTTGAATGTACAGTGCAGTTTGGCTTTGAGTCATCATTACTTAATCTAGTCCTGAGTGATGGCTGACCTTCAAAACCCCCCATTATTTTCAGTTTCTATTTTGTGTTATTGTTTATATATCTTACTTTGCAATGTGTGTCACTGTTAAATTACCTCAGAGCCAGCCAAATCTTTTTTTTCTGTTAGTCCTGGATAGCTCCATACTGAAGGAGGGTCAGTATATCAGTAATCTGTATGTTTTCTGTCTGAGTTAACTAATGACAGGAGTTCATTTTAATGAGAGAACAGAACATGGGAAGGTATCCTAGTTAATTTTTAAGAAGCTGGGACATAGAGGACGTGAAAGTACAGTGTTTTATGTAAAATGCTGTAAACACCTTGAAGACCATTTAAACCCTCCAAGAGCTTTTGACGGCACTGGCTTTAACAAGGAGTGGTGTGTTGTATGGTGTTGGCGTTATTTTTCCCCAAGCTACAGAAATGTGGATGACTTTCTCAGAGGTGAACAGAATCAGAACACTTTTCAAAGGGAAAAAAATTACTGCAGTTTTTTGGGGTAAATTTGGTACTTTATCCCTCTGCTTTCCTTGTGTTTTTTTTTTTAATTTTGCCAGCCACATCTGATGTGTCTCTGCAGAGATGCTCCTAATGAGAACTCTTGATATTTTTGTAACATATAACAAAAAAAGGCTTCAAAATTAGGAAGGCTTCTTGTAGAAGTAACACTAAGCACAATCTTAAGCACTACCGTTTAGGAGTCAATCATGTATAAACTCAGCAGTCAAGAGACTGACAAGACTGGAGGCAGTGTTCAGAACATGCATCAGACTGCAGGTTTGAGAGGTCACGAGTCCTTCAGCTGCTTGTATGTGCCAAAATGGACACTCTTAGCAAGGAGGGCATTTTTGTCACTGTCGCACAGGAAGCAGGGCATACACCTATGTCGGTGTTAATAAGTATGCAGAGATTTTTCTTTTCTCTGAGGCCAATCTCTGCTACTGTTTAATTGGATTCATCAGGTCTTTAAAATTATTCAGTGCCTACTTAAATCAGTAGAAGACCTCAGTGATGGATGTGGGCTTGGGTCACAGAGCAATGAAATGATTTCTTCTGGCTTCTTACGAATATTACTATTGGTATTCTCTGCTAGTGGATGATGACATGTTAAAGTTGGCATGCTGAACAAAATATTTCACCAGATGATATACAGAAATAATACTTTTATTCAAATTTACTTGTTTTCAAGCTCAGAAGACTTTTCAAACTTTCCAGGAGCTTTATAAAGTTGGCACAGAGCATCTCTACTCTGGTCATATCTCAGATCAGCAACAACTGTTGTATTTTTAGTGCCCTGGTAACTATATAGTGTACTCTGCTTTTATGAACAGAATTATGCTTCTGTAAATTCAAGCTGATGTTTTTCAAAGGTGAAGGTAAACTTTTGGTCTGAAAGCACAGATGTGCACAAAAATACCTATAAATGAGGACCTTTCCATTATTAGTGGCGCACCAAAGATGTGCCTCTTTCTTTAGCCTTTTGTTTATTGTAGCAGTGGTAAGATTGCAGTGAGCAATAATGGGATTAGGGGTGTAAAGAGTGGAAATACAATAACATTATAATCTGAAGCAGATGATGGATTGTTTCTTTCAGGAAGCCTGCTGGCTCTCCCAGGATAGTTTAGTTCAATATAAAATTTACAATATAATTTTATCTCATTAGATGTCTAAATCCATTCTCAGTTATGACTGGAGATAGCATTCAATAAGATTTACAGTGGACAGATACCTGTTTAAGGAGGCTAAACAATTTTATGGACTTAATAATTTGTATCACAGCCATCACAGGCACATTTGCGAGGTTTGCAAAATACAATGCAGTAATCATAAAAAAAATTTTAAATTCCAGTCCATGGAAAGAATTTCCTGTGAATTATTTCCCACTTATAACAACAAATGTTTGTTTGTATCTCATACTGCAGTCTCATTGCTACCAGAAGAAGCTGGAATGCTCTGAACCTGCTACTAATAATCTGCTTATTCATATTAGGAGGAAGGTCTGAAAAATAAGAAGAGAAACATCAGCAACGTGTACAGATAAGTTCAGTTTGCATGAAATTGGTCTAGCATCATCCAGCCTTTGTAGAGGTCTGCATGGCAGTGAGCCATTCCCTCTGATGTACAGACACCTCAGCCTTGACCACAAAAGCCAGCTCCCTAGAACTTAGATGCAGGGTAGACCCCTTGCTTCCAAAGTGGATGCTCAAAACCTGAATGTAGTGGTTATGAAGTCTTAGCTGTGTAACAACTGCTCTGGCTTTTGTTTACTACATAAAAGAGAAACCACACTTCTCTTTTTTGAGGTTATACTCTGAAATAAGTGGTTGGAAATGACATCTGGTTGGTGTAGTCTCTCCGGTTTAGCTGTTGCCTGGCTAGTGCTGGAATGGATGTGGCTACAATAGCTACCCAGGGTTTAGATATCTGAACTGCATGTATGTCATAGTTTAGGGGCCTAATATGGAGTGGAAGAAATCTTCAATTCATAGGTTTTCCCAGAGCCCCTGAGGAGCACTGCGGAATGTGGTCCGGTGGTTGCAGGGCAGAGATGAGCCTTGACTGCAGCCTGAGCTTGGTTGCTTCTGAGGTCAACAGAGAAGTCTAGCGTGCAGCTCACCTGCTGCAGTTTTGAAAATGTCCCTGGAGTAAAATATTAACAAGGAAGTTCAGTGTGCCCTCTTTTACCCTTTGACCTAATTTTGCCAATCTGAAAGGGTTTTAGTAAGATTAAAAATCTGTATTTCTAGCCTTTGGCCTTGACCTTTTGCTTTCACTGTTAACTTCATATAATTAGTTTCCTTTGGCGAACAGAAGCTCCTGGCATGGAGTTAGCTGCTTGGGTACCTCATCGTCACCAAATCTGGAACTACCTCAGGCGACACTTAAATTACATTGTGTCTCAAGCCCAAAGGGAATCTTTTAGATTTTTTTTTTTTCTTTCGGAAGCTATAACATTTCCCTCCTCAACACAAGATTGTTCACCAAAAACATAGTTCAGAGGACAAGCGTAAATAGACTTTTAAAAAACTCTTAGGGATTTTGCTTGATTATACAAAATGGGTATGGATTGGTATTAGGCATAAACAGAGTTTTTTCTACAAGAGGCTTAATTTTTGGGTTTTTATAGAAATAAAGGCTGGATATTTTAATTGTGAAGAGTATATACATTTGATTTTATACACTTAGATGCATACATATGTTCTTATATAGATATATATATACACACAGAGAGACACAAATATATTTCATCATATTTACAGGGTAATTAAATATATTTCTCCATCTATAAATACTAAATGTGCTAATTCATCCAGAAGGAAGCAAGTCAGATCTTAAAATATTACTATTATTCTTTCATCACAACAATCAAATACAAGTACACAATCTTCCCAGGATTTTTGGCTGGTGAAAAATCTTTGAATAATCGAAACCTGAATTATGCATTGAAAGGGAGCATACAAAATTTTTTCTCTCAACTATTTTATATTGAAAGCATTTTTATAATGATTTGCTAATTGTTCTTAATCTATAACCATTTTGAGACAGCAAGAAAAAGAAGTTATTTAGAAGTACCTCTTGGATGTCTCTCAGCAACAGATATTAAACAATGCTTTTGTCTTTCCAATTTGGTGAAACAAAGGTGCAGACTTCCTGACAGTGTGCACGCTGTTTCTGTTTTATCAGAAGATAAAATATATTGCATAACCTTTCAAAACATCCAAATTTCCAAAGTGTCAAGGTTTCATAGGTCAACTTCAACATAGAAGTGCAAATGGGAGGACCAGCTCAGCAGCACTGAAGAAAGCAGGCAAGACTGAACATCCTGGCAATAGCAGAGCCGTGTCTGAGGACAGGGAAGACAACTGCTGTGTATGAGGCAGGGAGAGAATTTTAGGGAGGAATGAGAGAAACCAGCTGAGGGTTCAGGAAGCCAGATATTTGTTGGCAGTTGAAGAAGGCAAGGGACCAGGAGGAATTGGTATCACCTGGGTGGCTGAGGCAGGGGTGATAACAGAAGTCAGTAGGTTTTAAAGCAAGTGGGTAAAAGGCGGCTTGAAGGGGTCAGGATGGGGTCTGGGCAGTGAGCATTCGTAAGGGCTTGTGGGGCTTTGGGAGGCTGTACAGAGATGGGTGAGATTTCTGCGGGGAAGCTGATGGAGGAGGGCTGAGAGTGAACAACTCACTCATGCCTTCCTTTCCCAGGATCCACAGGCTCTTCTCTGTGCAATCCCCACCTACTGCTTCTGATTAACTTAAATGTTGTGACGTCATTTTATCATTAAACAGGTACAGCTCAAGTGTCAGTCTACTGTGCAGCAGATGAACAGCTGTCATATTTATTCCATTTTATTGAAGCTTGGAAAATAACTTCCACAGCAACACCCTACATCGTCCTGCAAGGAATACTTAGTCAATGAGTGGAGAGCAAAGAGATCTTTGAGATCATTTTCCCCCTATGCTGGATAGTGCTGTTTTCACTGTGGGATGGTAGGGCATTTTAGAGGTTTGTCCTAGTTCTGCTGGATTGCTAGAAGCAACTCTGTCTTACAGAAACTTTCTGAAGGTGCTTAGTCCCATTTGAAATCTCTGGTAGAATGGCCCTTAGTATGTTAGTGCCATGATTTCTTTAATCTGTGCAAATAAGGTATTGAATATAGTAAAAATCTACTGCTATATATTGAATGCTTATATTGTGAAAATTTCATCTCCTGTGGTGATTTGTAACATAACATTATGGAGTTGACTCTTATTGACTAAAGCCCACATCTGCCAATGTGCAAGTTCAAAAAATGTGGGGGTTCTGCTTTTTACTAAAAAGAAGTATTAGCAATAGTTTTTTTCAAATACAAAGGTACCAGCTTTTACTATTGGTTTGCATACTGAGTATAGATACTTTTGTACAGTGATGGGAAAGTTAGAAATGAGGAGACAGAAAGCTTAACTTAATAAATAAAAAGTTATGTATCATGTAATATCTAATAGGAAAATACTCAGTTCTATGCTATACAAGCCTCACACTTGTTTACATCTTTGCAGAATACTTACATTTTTTTTTTCCTTTTTTATAACCTTATGTCAGGATACTCTGGTAACAGTAACAGTCTGCAGACATCTGCAGAGTGAACTCCAAAATGTAAATGTTTTGCATATGTACTGTTTGAATGAGAAGTCACAATACCTTTGAATGTGTTCACCATATTATCACAAAGACCTGCACCAGGTAAAGCTCAGCATCTCATACCTGCATTCCCTCTGGATCTGTGCACACCGCAGTCTTGGCCCGATAGTGCCCCAGGTTTGAGAAAGGGAGACAGTGCCCCTGCTCACACTGCAGCTCAGCAGCTCTCCTTGGAGGTTGCAGAAGCTTAATATCTCTGTTTTCAGCAGGGTCTCTAACCAGCAGACCATGATTCACATGACAAACACTGTCCTTACCGGCTGTTTCTGAGTCAAGCTAAATGGCAGGCTCTGAGTGTGCTTGGTAAGCTTGACTCCTGCTAGAAATGCAGGGATACCTAGTCTCCAGGTGCTAACCCTCTGCAGTTGGTGGGAAGGTGTCTCAGAAAAAATGAAGGCCAGTGGGGTGTATGTGATGGCACATCTTCAGGCACCTGGAGACCATATTGCCTTAAAAATCAGCAGGGTGTGGAAGCGGGATTTTTTTCAAGACTGTTGTCCTAAACTTAGGCACCTAAGTTCCATGAAAATGGAAAGGTAAGCATTTTAATACCATCCATGTTATGTATTTACTGAAGTCTGCCTGTTCGTGTTGCAAATGAATCTGGATCCCATCTGGACAGGCTTTGAAATGCAAAATAAAAGCATGTAAACGGAATGACTTTGCAAGCGCAGATCAAGCAGGATCACCCCTTTTCACTTGTGAGCATCACCTGGTTCAGCATCTTCCTTATGTTTTCTCACTGTGAGATGAAGCAAACCACTGACCCCCACATACTACTGCATCCATTCATTTATAAGGGGCTATTAAAACACCCTGGAGCTGGGTTTTGCAGCACTGGGACCAATGGATGAAGAATCAGGACCATCCTGCATCATGTGTCCCCCCAGCTCGGGCTGTCCGGAGAATGGCTTGTGCTACATCTGTGCCTCTTTGCACATTCAGGCAGCCTTCAGGAGGCTGAAAGACACACTTCACATTTCTGGGCTGCGAGATTTCCTTTGTGGCTCAAAGAAGCACAGCTGACTTCCAGTTGCTTTTTTAAAAGTTGGTATGCTTCAGTGCCTTGTGTATAAAAGCAAATGCGATTAATTCAGTGATGGCAGCAATACAAACTTTATAACTTAATCTACTAGGACAGATCATTCAGTGGAGAAGATTATTTAAAAGTGATGACTTTGCCATTCTAAAACTGTCTTTTTTGTTGTCTTGCTCTTCTTCTTAATTTCCTAGCATATTAGCTGTAGCACTAGAGAAAATTGTTTGGTACAGGAAGGAAAGTAATTTGCTATTTGGTTAGATGTAATAAATTGTCCTAAAAGTGTCTGATAGTCTCCTAGGGAGCTGCGGATCAATGGCTGGAGGAAAACTACTTTCCAGATCTTTCCTTTAGCCAAGATCTCAACTTTCTTCTTTCCAGGCTCCTTCTTTCCAAGATGACTATTTGTTTTTGGGAACCCTGCTTTTCTGCACCACCTCTGCTTTCCAGGACCCCAAGTACCACACAGTCTATGTGCAGAAGCACATTGCGTGATCAGGCTCCTAACTGGTGACTGTCTCACACCTCTTTATTACTGGAGGGTTCAGGATGTGCCACTTTGGTTCAGTCCAGGTTTTTTCAAAATTGACCTGTCTGTATTGGTTGCAGTAGCAGGCTTCTGCTTGAGAATTTAAAATTTTGCTTTCAGATACTAACCTCTGCTCCCCTATACCAGTTATCTGGAGCCTGCTAATGTTCATACTTTAAGTTCTGTCTTTCACCTACAACAGCCAGAAAGGATTATAGGCTAGAAATTGTCCTCCACCAACTCTTTTCTTTTTCCCTGTGAAAGAGCTCCAAATTCAGAAGAGACTCATTTCTGCATGCCTCATTCTCTGTTCAAGTCAGTGGCTTTCAGGTCATATGAAAATACCTCTTTGGCTCAATGTATTCTTCTAGCTGGCAAGCAGTGATGATCTGAGGCCAGACAGGAACTGGGCTTCTAGCTTACCTGCAACTGACCTGTGACTGAAGGGAGGATGGACCATTCAAGGTCCTCTGTTGGAGGCGGTGGGAACTGCACCAACCTTAGCTGCCAGCACTTTGGACTGACATTGTATCTGTTGAGGCTTTGAACAGCGGGAATGTGGTCTTCTCATGTACCACCTTATTGCCTTCTCTACAGGGTGAGATACATACTGTCACCAGTCCCCGTCTTTATGAGTTAGAATATCTATACACAAGAAGAGAATACAGGCAAGGAGAAAGATGAAATACAAGAAGAAGTGAATAGCTACACAATAACTCACAGTTTATGGTCCCAGCATCCCATCCAAGGCCGGCTCTTCATGAACTGGCTACACCTGTGTATGTCCTTCCTCCATCAAGGACAGATTTGCAGGCAGCTCACACCCAGGCTCACATTGGCAGCATTTCTCAGTCTGGTTCTCCTCTCCCAGCAGGCAGAGCTCAGAAGGTCTGGTCCTGGTGTAAATAATGTGCTTTGAAAGCTTAGCCTGGATACAGTTCCCACCTGTTCAAAGGCCCAGTCCATATCAAAAGTCCTTGATAAAATTAGTTGCCCCATATCAAAAGTCCTTGATAAAATTAGTTGCCTGGTATTCCCATCCCATAGCTTCCACTCATTTGGGGTTTTCTAAAACTGAGAGGTAAAAGGATGTTGGAAGTGCTTTTCTGCCCTTTTGTCTTTTGTTCGGTGTAGCCCATGTTGTGCAGTACCACTGGCTTAATTTACTCCCCACTGGTAAACCTCTGAATTTGATTAGAAGGAAAGATGAGGTGTCCAGCCTGACAAACCTATGCTTAAAAAGTTAAAAAAAAAACCCCAAAACAAAACCAAAACTTTCTGGTGTTAGAAAGGAGTAATTGGATTGCTTTCTGGCTTCATTTCAGCCTCAGTTGCTTCCTCCCACTTACACCTCTTAGCAAATATTTGATACAGCAGCAGAAGATACCTAGAAGGTGGATTATACAAAGTGTCTCTGTATTTGGCTTCTGGCTAGAATCCAGACTTGGTTAGTAATTATAGGATCAGTGAACTCCATTGAGCGACCTGTGCAAGATAAACTGTCGTACTCCCACAGCAAGAAGTTCTTCCTGTAGGAAGAAGTGGAGGAAGGGCACTGAAAAGTGTCTTAAATGTCTTGTCAAACTTCTAATAAGCTCTAATGTAGGTATGGCAAAATATTAGATTCAACTTCTTGCACAGTGTAAAAAGTTTGTCCTATCTACTGGTCTGGTATTGAAGATGTTTGAAAATGAGCCAATGACTTTCCTGGAGCAGGGAGTGAGGTTGCTGAAGTGTTCAGGAAGATCTTGCACTGCAACCCCAGAAGAAAGGAACTGTCACACCTGGTAAGATGTGTGTATGGTTTGTCTAACCCTTTTGAATATGCAACTCAGAATGAAGGCATTTCCTTTTCTGTAGCTGTTCCCCTTGTGTCCTTAAAATTCTGGTGTCTGAGGCATGATGTTTTATACTCCATCCCTGTTTTTTGTTGTAATTGGGTATTATAAATCCCGAGAAATCTATAATATCTTATGTTTAACTGATACAATAAACAGTCAGACTTCTGGGGACAAAAGCCCTTCTTCAGGTCTGAAGTATTTTGCCTCTATATCTGATGAAGCAAAGTGTGTGTGCTTGAAAATCTCTTTCTCATACAGGATAATAAAAAATATTACCACCTGCTACAAATAGCACTGTCCTCATAGCCTTGATGAGTAGCGATTCCTCTACAATTTTAACTAACTTTAGCTATTACTGAAGATTGTGTAAATATCCAACCTGGTTTTATAAGTTCACTACAGTTTCACTTTCAAATCTGAGGATGTCAAACAGTGTTTAAAAAATTGATTCCTGTGATCAGCTTTTGATTTGCTGTCTCTCTGTTTCCTATAATGCCTCCTTATTTCTTGTGTTGCATGGCAAAGAGAACAAAACCTCCCAGTCTAGTTTATTTGTGAGCTTATATGTTTTTTAAGGTAAATGGTTCCATACTTTTCAGTTACAGTTTACAGAGGAGTTGTTTATGACCCTTATAGTTCTTGTGCAAAACCTCTGGCCTGCTACAGTTCTGCCTCCCGAGTTTATGTGAAATATCCTGTAATCACTGTAGGCCTGATTCAGAACTGAATTACGGCACTTTTACACCATCTTAATGCATTGTCTCACTAAGTGCATGGGTGTAAATTTGCAATAGATGGGTAGGAGTCATTATTTGATAACAAAACAGCAGGAAGAGAAGCACAAGCAAAAAAAAAAAAAAGCAAAGCAGGGAGAGTGGTTCAGATGAAGAGTTTGACTCACTGATGCAACTCTCAAAGAAACGTTTGACAGAGAATTGTATTTTTCTTCCATGTGTTTTCAATCTTACAGAAGAGTTTTGAGAGTAACTCTCTTGCCCTATGCAGATCTGGGAAAACATTTAAGTTATTTTTTTTAAATTACACATCTAAGGAGTGGCAGAACTGATAAAAGAAAATGACTCAAGTTTTTCTTAACATTCCCATACATCATTAACCATTTGAGTCAGTGCTGTGCAGATAACATGGCATTAAAAAAATCTTCTTCAGCCAGTGGTCTTTCCTGGCTTGGAGGATTACAGCTATGCTCATATGCATGGTTTAGTAGGAGAAAAAAAAATTGTTAGGCTAGGAAGCAAATCAAATGTTTTTAAGTGACAGAAGGTGCTGTAGACAGTGTTGTGTGGGAGCCCCAGCCCTTCATTTGTGGGTGTGTGAGTTGCTGTAATGGCAGGGGCCATATGTGTGGGGCAGGAGCAAAGAATTGGGGCTGCATGCGAAGGCCAACTGTTGTTTTCCTTCCTGCAGTTAAAATGCAGAAGCCTATTCTGTGTTAAAATTTGGAGGTAACTACAACAAAAGAATAACTGCAGCATCCTGCACTAGTAGGAGTAACTGAGTAGGTTTGTAACTGAGGGGGTTTGTCATTTTTATATCCCTCTTAGGACAAATCCAGTTCTACAGCTGGTGATGTGCAATGACAGCAGACTTTTCATGCATCAACAGCTTTTGAGGTGCAGCTGACACTCCAAGATCTGATGAGTCTACAAGTTCACTAAGCTTGATTCTCCCCCTTTCCAACCTAAAACATAACTCAAACTCCAAACAAGAAATTGAAATGTATGGATTCAAGTCAAAATATTTCACTCAGATGCATTTAAAGTAATTTTTGTTTCTCCAATTGATCACCAAATTGTTAGAAAATTCTATCAGCAATATTTTATTTCGCCTAGCTCTGTTCCTCCCCCACAAAAATGTAAGTTAAAGGCAAGGCTGCTAGGTGCAATTTAAGAGAAGTATCGTTACATTCCTTGTAGAAAGCAAATAAAGCCACATCCATATTAAAACTCTGCAACTTGTGCTACATAAACAATTCTGACATCAAATGTAGTATTGTGTGTGTAAGATTTTCAGTGGCCAGCTCACTCAACTACGTTAATTCTGCCGTTGAAGAGGCAGAGGGAGTTTTGATAAATACAATAAAAATATGATCAGCTTCTGGCTACGAATTCTGTATTGTTTCATTGTATTCTTTACAGCCAGAGCTGTGCATCTCAGCTGAAAATGAGCTCTTCTGGGATGGAGTTAATTTTCTTCATCGCAGCTGGTATGGTGCTGTGTTTTAGGTTTGTGATGAGAACAATGCTGATAGGACAATAATGTTTTAGCTTTTTCTGAAAAGTGTTTGCACAACATTCAGGCCTTCTCTGTTTCTTACTCTGACCCCCCAGTCAATAGATTGGGGATGTGGAAGAGGCTGGGAGGGGACACAACCAGGTAGATGACCAAAGAGATATTCCATGCCGTATAATGTCATGCTCAGCAATAGAACAGAGAGGAGTGAGGTTAGGTAGTTAGTCATCTTTTGGTCAGGAACTGGCTGGACATTGGTCTACACAAGGGAGGTGGTGAGTGATTGCCTTTGCATCACTTGTTTTGTGTTTTCTTCTTTCCATCCTTTGCTTATTAAACTATTTTTATCTTTACCCATGAGTTTTCTCACTGTTACTCTTCCTTTTTTCTTTCCCCATCCCACTGGGGGACAGTTTTCCTTCTGCTTCTAGATCATTGTGTGCCTGCTAGTGTGTAATCATCCCATTGTCTCATCCATGTCAGTGTAAGGTCATCAAATCAACACTATGTTCATGGACCTTGTTATTTCACTGCACTGGCCAGCGTAACCTTTGTACTCTGGGTGCTCTTAAATACAAGAGAGGAATTACCTTAGCAGAGGAAAAGCCCAGGGAGCTCTGTGGTATCAGTGGGGCTTGCAGGTCTCCCCCTGCCCCGATCTCTAGACACAGGCAGCTGGAGGAGGGGCAGGCAGGGCACAGGGTTCTTACCATGAGCTGTTGGGATTTGTTCCCTGCCGGTTCTCTCTGGGCAATAATGCCCCCCACCACTTCCCTGCTTATCCCACAGTGTATCTAACATTAGCCCAGTGGCCTGCCATAGCTGGAAACTTGCCTTAAAAAGAGGGGAAAACTGAGAAGGTGAAGAGCTGATGACTGCCTGGTGCCTTCTATAGGTGGAAGATAAAGGTAGACTGATTTGAAGGATTTGCTATTTGCATGGATGATCTGATGAAATTCAATTTTTTGAATATGCCCCAAATTTCTGGGTGATTTTTATGTCTCTAAGGATGCAGACAATTTTCTGTTTGAGTATTCCCTTTAATCATACATTGAGAGATACTTATGCTAGTGAATTATCATTACTGTTACAAAAAGAAATCTTTTCTCTTTTTCTTCCAACAACTTGACTCACTACTCCATTAAGCTCCATTTGTTCTTACTTAGAAACTATTTTCAGATATAAATTTTCAATCCAGGCCAAAAGTTCTTTTCACAATTTTCCTTCCAATGCAGCCAAAAAAGACAAAAGCTGACAAAAGCAGATGAATTGCCAGGTAATGTTTGTCTTTCTATTTTTACTAATCCCCTGATTATACTCTCGTTGTTCCCCTGCCTGTTGGTCACTCTGGAGCCATCACTGGGGGTGGGTTTACAGAGCAGTAGATGAGGTAAAGCACATGTGTTTTAGTATAGTACCAGGGGCAGAGGTGACCTGGTATGAGCAGGATTGGCCATCCTGTGCAATCACGCAGCTTCACAGTGAAGTGCAAACAGGGGATGGACTACATGCACTTTATGTATATCTGGTAAATCCTACCCGAGTTCTCAATCGAGCACTGAGAAGCAGCAGCCAGGATAGAAAAACTCACTGATTTGTTCATTTATGTAAAATTTTTCAGGATTATACAAAAAAAAAAAAAAATGGCTCATGTTCCATGGCAGGAACTTCTAAAAAATGGAAGTGGTTGCAGGATGTCACCCTAAAGTTGAGGTTTGCAAATGCTCCTGAACATTGGTCATTTCACATGAATGCCATCACACTGGCCTTGGTCTTGTGTCTGCAGGCACAGCCGCTGTTTGAGACAGCAAAAGACTGTCTGTGGCTTGGGGGATCAGTATGATTCTTCTTCCCTAATGTATCTTCAGTGTAAAGTAGTGATGTACCCATAGACAGTGAGAGTTGGAGACAGGAGGGAGGAGCAGGAGAGGGGCAGAGCGTGGCCCTCAGCTGAAGGACTCGCTGTTGGACTGGCACTGAGAGGGGGCTCACCTGCAGGCAACAAAGAGTATGGAGGAAGAAAGGGGGAAATCTGGAGAGGTAATTACACACTAGAGGTAAGAAACTAAGAAAGAAACTAATCAAATGAGTAATCAAAAATTAGTATTATTTTCCTTTGAAGCAAATTAAAGTAAACTCTCATGTGCAATTAGCAAGGAAATATGTTAACAGTTATCACAGCTATGTGGGGGAAGGGAGGTGAAGTAGAAAGATACAAATACTAGTGATAAAATTTGATTTCTTTTTTTCCCCTTCACAGCTCCCCTAGACTAGAAGGTGATTTCTCATCTCATGATTGTCAGGTTTGAGTCATGATCTGAACTGCAGAGCTGGGAACACAGCAATTTTTAGTTAGGGCTAGAAAGACAGACAATTTTCCCTTTAATTTGAAGAGGTAT
Organism: Pterocles gutturalis; assembly: GCF_000699245.1. Taxonomy (NCBI): domain Eukaryota; kingdom Metazoa; phylum Chordata; class Aves; order Pterocliformes; family Pteroclidae; genus Pterocles; species Pterocles gutturalis. The sequence continues at coordinate 18,199 of NW_010126551.1, forward strand.
AGATCACAAAGACACCTGGGACATGTCCCCAGAAGCCTAAGCAATGTTGTAGAAAGGCTTAGCTTCTTTGTCTAAATTTGTTCTGGGAAGGTGGAGTTTGAACATCCCATCCCAGACAAAAATAAAGCAATAAATCCAGGTCCGTTGCTTGATGTGCTTTAACCACCAGGATACTGTATGTTAGGTGAGCAATAAATAAAGAAACAAGCTCAGAGGAGCTCTTTGAAGACATTCCCAGCAGATCTCAGTGTCTGGACTGCAAGGGTTGAAAGCTCATCCACCCGTCTCACAGCCCTGAGTTGCAGCCCAAGCTCCTCTCCAAGACCTGGTGTTTGACATCAGCTCTAGACAGTGTGCTGGGGGCTTTTTGTGTGACCCTTCTGAGGAGCCCTTGGGCAATATGGAAGCTGGACACCTGCCTGTGCCTTCATACTTCAGTCCAGAGGGCAGGCTGTGTCCTCTCACCAGCAAGCATGGAGGGCCTTAGACCACAGCAGCTCAGACAGGCTCTCCTGCCTGGGTGCTCACTTCTGGCTAGCCTGGCTGTTTTGTACTCAGCTGCTGGCCTTTAGGACAATCTTTTCAGTGAAGACACATTTAGAGAGGACATTGGCTATATGACATAAAGTTTTTGAGCTGTGTTTGGGATTTTTGATCCTCAGAATGAAGCAAACGGCAGCTGAGAGGTGTGGGATACGCTGCTGAGGTGCAAAAGACCACTTGGCTGTGTACAACTGCATGAATTCCACCTCAGGATTGTGGTAGAAGCTAAAATGAGAGCTCACTAGATTCTTGTTTGTGCATGGTTTGCTGGTCTTCCCTGTATCACAGAGTTTTGATGGTATTTGGAAAAAAAAATACATCTGTGTACTTAGCTGTCATCATGCCATTCATTCATTTGCTCTGGAGCTGTTCTCATTTATGCAAAACTTTCATTAGTTTTAATGAAGCTCTCTGCAAATTCTCTGGCCGTGGTCTCTTATTTGCTGCAGCAGGAAGGAAAGTCCCTCAGCTTGACTTCGCTAGCCTGGACAGCCATCCTTAATCTGCAGTGAGTTTTCCTGAGATGGTTCCTCTACTTTAAAATACAATAAAAATATGCCAGTTCAAAATGTCACCACCTCATCAGCATGAAGTATGAACTACTGCAATAGCAGTGCATTGCCAATGACCTTTGGGGAAGAAACCATTTTTTTGAAGCTACCCACTTTAAAAGACATGATGGTTCTTTGAAAGCTGCTGACATATTTGAGACATTAGTAATGGGTCCCATTGGAAGACAGATTAGTCAGTGAAGATGAAAATGCCCAGAGAGCAAGTAAACTGTATTTATAATATAATTCTAGTTACAACTTTTTACCTGCGTGCTGTTAGCTTCTTTTAAGATATTACAGATAACTCCCTAAATTCTTCCACATCTTGTTCTTTTGGGCTTCTTGTGCTACAGGAAGAGCATTCCTG
>NW_010126551.1:19690-29610 GCF_000699245.1 Pterocles gutturalis
TAAACTGAATGCTGCTGTGTTGCATTTCTGTTCTAAAGCTGCAGTTGCTTCTGCTCAAAATGTCGCTGTTTTTTTTTTACTACAGCCTAGCAATAATGCAACATCCTCCAATAGAGCAGACTGTCTGACCTTTCTAGAAAAGTTGATTTTTCTTTACGAAGGTCTTGGAATGAAGCTGGCAATTGTGCTAAGTGTGACAAGCCCATGTCACGGCTTTCAGAACTATAGGAATGTAATAATCTGATTAAGGGACTGAGCATATACTGAATGTTAAAAGCTGTAGAAGACAGTATCTTTAGCTGGTAATAGATTACTTAGAAATCCCTGTTTCCCCTGATCAGCTTCTTCAGGGGTTTAACTGGTTACTTTGTGTTGCTCTCAGCAAGACGGGTGTCCATCTGAGAGATGAATCATCTCCTTTTGCTTTTAGGCTTTTCATTTATGGCCCATTGGAGATCTCTGTAGAATGGCAACAGCTTTATTCCTAGGGAGCAGCCTGAATTGTGTACTTGTGAAATCCCCAGGGAACTCCTTTAATAATACTGTAGTTGCTTTAGTGTTTTGTGGTTTCATGTACAGGTCCTTTAAGAGTCTTCTGGATTCCTCCTGGGGCTCTGCAGCCTTTTTTATAATTATATCCACTCCTCTTTTATTCCAGGTAAGAACAAAATGCTCATCAGGCTTTTATTTATGTCAGAATGATTCCTCTACTTTTCTTCTGTAAAGGTAAATGCCTTGTCAGTATTCTCTGTTTTGCTCTCTGTTGCGTATCTCGCTGGCCTGACCTGTGCTTCGCAGCTCCTGAGCTAAGCAGAGCTGCAGTTCAGAGGCTGGTGAAGAGCTCTTTCCACTCATGCGTGTCAAACTGAAAGTAATTTTTAGAGTGCTGAACTTTGGAACTTTGGCATTTTCTTTCTCTCTTGGTTTTTTACTAGTTCAAAATGAGTCACCTCCTGCCACTTGACGATTGGAAAGAATTTCTTTTAGGGGGCTTGAGTACAGTAAGAAACAGATGGTGAGCTGAAGGGTGGATCTCCTCAGCCTGAAAGTGCAGCACCATGCTTCAATGGGTGGCTGATCCCTGGGGCACTGGCTGTTACTTTGGAAGGTACGTGGAAGTTTCTGAGAAAAATAATTGTATTGTCAGTGGGCTTTGTCTCATCCAGGAACCTGTGTAGCCAGGGGAAAGCTTTTAAGCGACAGAAAATAGGAAAACACTGACAAGTGTGAACCTGGAAACTTTTTTTCTGTTTTTCTACTCTACAGTTGAAAAGAAGTGTAGCTAGAAAGTTTTGCATAACATTTTACTGAGAGATTGTCTCCAAAAAGTGGGGAAATTGGACATATTACCAAGATGCGTGAACTCACCACAGTGCTCTGCGGTAAGAAATGTCAGAGAAATGAGAAACTGCTCATCAGGAATGGTCCTTGGCTTGTCCTGACTCCCAGACTCTGCCTGGGAAGTTCTTGGGAGGCTGCTAGTCAGCATGGGCTGAAACCAAGCCATAATGCTATAGACAACTGTAAGGTTAGAGTGCCCAGGCATGTTCCCTTCTGATTTACAGGCTCAGACTTAACCATCAGAGATCTTAGGGAATATTAGGTTTTGAACAAGCTGGTCTCACTGCGATGGGTGCTGTTCCTTTGTGCACCTCTGTTGCCCCCTCTGGCCCCCTGATCCGTGTGAGATTTGCAGGGGAGCATCTCCAGAAGTGGTACATGGCTGTTTGCCCTGGGATGTGTGCATGGGCTCTGTGGAGCCAGGAGGCTTCCCCGCCATGGACCAGGAGCACAGGCAGTGATGGCAGAGGTCACCCTCTTGGTTCCACCAGCAGTTATGCTGTGAAACCATGTGGAGGACCAGCCAGTTTGCTGTGGTGTATGGCAGGAGATTTCCACTAGAGACCAGACACCTGGTATGAATAGGACCTATTATCATTTCAGTTGAAACACAAATTCTGGCTCTGCAGTAAGGGTGCAAATGAGACAGAGTTATACAGGACTTGCATGCAGATCTTCATGAATATCCATCTTTGGATGAGAGCCCAATAAATAGTTTAAGAATAAATTTAATGGCTAATTTAATGGTGTCCTCTAGAGTTTAAATATAACCTGCTACTCTGCTGGAGTGGAAAGAGAGATATACAGTAAGGGAGACATTTATCTCCTTTACTGGTACAACAGACTTATATCCCCTCTGGAGTGATCTGAAAGCTAGTTTCCAGCACACAGTAAATTTTGGTTTCATTTGTTATTTTAATAATGGTCTTGGGCCAAACTGCAGCATTCACCATCTTTTACAGAGTTTTTGTTTTGAAGCGTGTGGGGAATGGACTAACATTGAATTTAATCCTAAAGGACAGGAGAGTGATTCCAGAAATCACTTGTGTCACATTATGTAGTAACTGGGTGTGCTTTGGGAGTTGAATTCAAACCTTTGTAGGTAAGAAATTGTGGAGCTTAATGCATGTTTATTACATGCTATAAAATGTCTTATGAACTGATAGAAAAGTGTGTTTTCCTCTGGCAGCTGCAATATTACAATTAAATCAGTTCCAGATACCTGGCTGTTATAGCTGAGGTAGCTTGGAAATGGAGGGATGTCAGTGTATTCTAGTGGTTCAGAGCCTGTGTGTATGTGAATCCAATGCACACCTTAATTTTTAAAAAGATTCTAGTTCTGAAATACTTTACAGGAACATGAGACCAGCCTTCAGGAGCAGGGTACCAGAGTTTGTTGCGGTCCTGTGTAGATGTAAATAGGGGTCAGGATTTAGGTTGACTTACTCCCAGGAATACCAGTAAAACAAACAGCTTCTGCCACTCCTGTCCTCCCAGATGAACTGTACACAAATAGTGCACCCAGTCCTGTGCAGCTGGAGCCCGAGACTTGATCAATGTCTGAAAGCATTTGCAAATAAGAAAGTTTTGCAATGACTAAGTTAATCTTCTGCAACAAAATGCTGTCTTTTTTTATGGGCTTATAATCTTAAAATATTCAATATATTTGATTTCTTCAACTTTTAAGACATTTTTAGAGAAAAAATTACAAGTAATTTTATGTGGAAATAGAAAAGGGAAGGGAAACGGATTGAGCAAACACAGGTTTTCAGGGCCTGATCCCACAAATTTCAACTCTATTAACTAGACATGCCCATATATTCTAACCCACTACACTCAAATATTTACTTCTTTTATTCTTACTTGTTAGTGCTCACTGAAAATTGCACTGATAATAGAAAATGGATTTTGCTAGCTGTGAAAACAATACTAATAATTCTATTTGTTTTATAAGCACATTTAGACAAACGTCATAAGTAGGAGTGATTTTTTTCTAGAAAGCACAAAACCTGTGCACTGAATAGACAGATCATCTGTGCTTGTAATGGCAATAATTAACATTACACTGCAGTGTCTGCCTTTGGCAGAATCAACACAGCTTGTTTGAGATTAAGAATCCACAGAAAGATCCAAGAAGAAAAAATTGGAGTCTAGATATTTGAAGAAAACAGCACACGGAAACAATAATTTATGTTTTTACCATCTTTTCTGACTGTAAGGATCTGCAAACATTGCACAAATTACGCCAAGTGATTGTCAAAACATGAGGCATGCTATTTGTACATCACCATCAGAAGAAACCATAGATGTAGATTATATGCTATGAATAGCAGTAATAACATTTACACAGCATCTCTAACCATGAAACAAGTACTAATTAAAGTAAATTGCAAAGAGGGAAAATTAAGTAATGGACTTGTTTTCTTCATCATAACCTTTCACACTATTAGCTATGCTTGAAAATAAGACTTTGATTAGCTGCCCCTAGATGAGCATTAGGCAATGCACTGAAGATATGGAGTCTTGATTCTTCACGTATGTAATATAAAATAATACAGAAATATTTACAAAAAAGCACTTCTGATAATCTGCACTGCTGACAATTTGTGACAGCCAAAATCTTTTGCTGTCCTCTGTGCAGCTCTTGTGCCTCCACCTCTGTCCCCTGCTTACACCTGCCTGGGGGCTGCCGGAGCGTGGGAAAGGAGGCTGGAGCCAAGCATCCTCTCTCCCAGCTCATCTCCTGTGGCTGGGCTGGAGCTGTCAGGTCATGGAGAAAGTGGGAAGGGCATGGATTGGGATGGTATGGGACCTCCTATGGGGCCTCTTCAAGCATGGCCATGACTGTAGCTTACATGAGATCTAGTGTGCAATGATCAGTTGGTCTGTGCTGGTTTGATCTTTTGACACGAATGTGCATTTCAATACAAATCCCTGGAAAATGGCTGGACCTCCGGAGTTGTATGATTGTCTACACTTACTACACAATGAGTATCCCATTGCAAGGCAGTTTTAGAAAAGAAAAGCTCAATTTTACCTAGTGGGGCTCATCTTCTTGGCTGCCCTGTAGTCAAGGGAGGGAAGGGCTCCCCAGGACCCGGTTTGGGTAGCAGGCGGTAGGCAGGCAGCGCCAGGACTAAGGGCTGCCTTTGTGGATGTCTCTCCATGCCTTGGCAAGCCTGTAAGTATTTTCCTCCTGCCAGCACCCTTTATCATCATGAGAGTTTCAATATTTCACATTTCATCTTAGCATAAAATTCACATTTCTTCTTGGGAGAGTAAAGGACCAGGATTTTATCACCATTATAGTGACATAAACCCAGGGCCAATGTTAGCAAATTTACATAGGCGCAATAGCAGTCAGAGTCTCACCAGAATTTAGAGAATTATTTTTACTTTAGGAAAATACATTTTTTCAGCTTGTTGATCTGAAATTTAATTATGTGACCGTGGAAGCAAAGCCCTGCATTCAGCCCTGATTACAGCTGGGGCAATACTTTTGGTGGGAAGCAATGTAATGCTATCATTCACTTATCATCATTGTATCCAGGTATTACTTATTTTTCTCAGTCTTCCTGCAAAATGCACACATTTCTCAGCTATGCAGCATGATATTCCTGTCACAAAGTGATTAAAAGTCTGACTCCAGCAACCCTGGTATCTCTGACAAAATAAGCAATGTCAAGATAGCGAAAAAAAAATAGATAATTCATAGGTTCATTTCTTCCCCTGCATGTCATATATTTCTATTTAAAATTAATCTGTGTGAGCTGTAAAATAGGAAGGTCATAATTAGATTACTGAGCAGTTGGACAGCAATTTGACTGAGGCAGATTTGATCTTTGCATGAACCTTGTTACAAAAAGCTGTCACTTGAGTTAGCTTCCTTAAAGACCAGTTCAAACCATAACATTTAAAAATTATTTTGAATAATTTGAAAGAGTCATATTTCAAAATCTCTCTGGGGCTGGACCTTTTCCCAGTGCTCAGGTGCTGACAGAAGAGCCCTTATTCAAATATGCTCATTGCCCAACTTGGCACATTCATTTATGACAAAAATTAAACACTTCTGTTATTGCTTAAATGCATTTCAAGTTCTCTTGAAAAGCGTGTCCTTTATCACTAGTATTTAAAAAAAAACAAAAATCCAACAAACTAAACATGGCCAGTCGCTAGCATCAGTCTGTGAGCCGTGGATGCAGTGGGCACTATTTTATGAGCAGTAGAACTCAGGGCACTGCCCTAGTTTTAGGGTTACATTTAATTGCTCTGTTTTCATTATACTGATAAGGTTTTGTCACTTTTTTTTTTCCTGAAGTTTTTTTGGTCATTAAGTTATCTTATCAGATGGCAAAGCGCCACTGCTGTGTGAAGATAACTCATATTCACCAGTTATCCACCACACTAATCAACATGAGAGCTTTTTAGACTGTGCTGTCATAGGTAAAGAAGAATCCTATGGATAAGGTAATTTTACTGGCTGGTAGGTAAGTACATAACACTGATGCTGTAAGAGGAGGTTGCTATACCTATGGTAGTTGACACTCCTTCCACCTCCCTCCCCCGATATGTCCAGTGTTCACTGGTATTTCCAGAACTCTTCTCCTGTCATGTGCAGGATGCTCGCCTTCCTCCTCCAAGCTGCGGATGCTGCCAGCATGGCCAGGTATCTGGGTGTTTGGCACTTCTCTCCTTCTAAGTGTAAGCATTCATTCAGAGCCTGTTACAGAAATACTTCTGAATGCCTCAACCCCAGCTAGATTCTCTATGGCAAGGGTCAGTAGCTCCACTGACCTCAGCAACATTGTAAATGCTTCTAAACGGTCAAGACTATGGGCATAAATCAGGTGCTGCAGGAGGAGTACCATGTTTGAGAAGCAAGAGATGATGGCAGCTTCCCAGGGTTCCTGCAGCTGCTGTGGAGAATGAGTTCGGTGTGCGATGTGGTCGGCTGTAGGATGAGCCAGGTAGGATGATCCCATAGGAGATGCTGCCTGGCTGGCTTGGTCACATACATGTGAACTCCTGAGCCAGCACAGCCTCACTGACAGTGAGGTGACATAGCCCAAGGGTGGGAGCTAAGTTTTAGATGCCCAGGAGTGAGGCATGTGCTGTGAAGTGTGGATTGGCCATGTCTGCACTGCAAAATGCCTTTTATAACAGTAATAATGGAAAGGGATGACAGTATGGAGAGAGAAGGCCCCTTCCACCCCCGGGGTCACTAGTACCAAAGTGGGTTCTGGCTCTGAATGGCATTAACAATTGAGCGGGTAATAATATACCTTCATCAGCAGTTTCCAGGGCCTGAGAGAAGATTAGAGTGGGATTTACCTGGCAAAAAGTAGGTTAGGGATGTTAGAGGTTTCTTCTTTCCCTGTCTGTGTGTCCTGGTGAGGTGCTACGCTCCCAGTTAAGAGTGGGGCCAGAACCATGCATAGTCCTTTCTGCCTCAAGCCACTGCTGCCGCAAAGCAGACTGCTGCATTTGGTATAGACATTATAACTATTACTTAGTTGATGTAAGCATGCTGTTGAAAGGTGATCTTTAAAACATACTTCACAGGGTGTCTCTCTTCCAAAAGATAGGCAAAGCACTATACAACTACTGGAAGGAGTAGTCGGCTATTTGAAGCTGATTACCTCTGCTAATGAAAGGACTAATACTCTGCAACTGTGCAGCGTATGTTTATTGCAGAGCAGATGTTGGGGTTTGGAATATATATTTAAAAGACTGATTTGCTGTATATTTTCAGCATGGTATTTGTTGCTTGAGTATATATTATCATGACTCATTGGGGAAGATTAAACTTGCACCTACCAAGTTCCTAGCTCACAGCAAGGTGCCTTAAAGGTTCTCCATGGTTAATGGTAGAGTATGTTCCTTCATTTAACCATACTGCCTTAATGAGGAGTGCAGTTACAGCACCCACTGGTCCCGTCCAGATGACACACCAGAGTATCAACACAGATTGCTGCTGCCACTAAAGTTAAGCCAAGAGAATAAAATTATTCAGCAGCGATTTTTTTTTTTTTTTGACACATGGCTTTAAAACACAGTGTAGTTGAGTGTTGTGGCATTTCTCTGTTGTAAAGTTCAGCTGTAATTACTAGAGACTTTCCAGATCGATATGTCCAGCATTTTAAATTTTAGATGCTAATTAAAACGTTTTTTCCTATTCCCATTGATTTCCTTTTTTTTCCCACTTTTTCCATCACAGTCAAGAGGGACACAGTTAAACCCTGTCTCTGTGGATAACGTACGGACGAGAGCAGCTAGCCGCGTTTGAAGCAGTGTTAGCTAGAAGTGATACAATCACTATGGCTACTTTTGCTGAACTGTAAAACAATTCCAGGATAAAATAAATTCTGAGAAAGTAAAAAAAAAATGATCATCACTACAGCCTCCTCCTGCTGGAGACAGAAATATAGGGATCAACAGGAAAGGTTTTTCTGGGTGAAGTCACTCAAAAATTCAACAATTATCTCTTGTATTCTCTCAGTTAAGAAAATTGCGCTGAAAGGCTTTGATTATAGTGTGGAAAAAGACAAATGGAAGAAAGATTAAAGGAGCTGAAACACAGGTTATTCCACATGGAGTTAGAAACATCTGTGTCTGATCAGTGGCTTGAGAGTTGCCTGCGTGCAGCTCTCTCCCAGCCAGGGCTGTGGGGATTCGGGGGCACTTCAAAGAGTAAGAGAAATTGTCATTACGTTCCTGCTCACTATATGGTTTCGGGCTGTTCATAGCCTTGTTGTGATCCTGTTGGCTTTATCCTGCCTTGGACTGTATTACCAATGATTTACTCCAGAAGTTTGAACCCGCGAGCCCCAGAAGAGAGTTGCACAAGGCTGTGGAAGATCCATGACAGCCATCTAGTGCCTTGTCAGAGAGAGATTAATTGCATCTAAACCTCCTTTGTACAATTTATTCCTTAGCATAACCCAGAGAAGAACCTTCCCTAGCTCCCACAGCCATCATCTACTGTATTGTCATGCTGCCTTTACTGCTATAAAAAAAATCAAATTGCAGTTGAGCCCCACTAGTTCTTGTTGCATCCAGCAAGAGCACAGCTTGTGCCCTCCTGTTCTACAGCAGCCTCTTATATTATGGGTTTTCTCACTGTGATAGGTCTTTTTTTTCCATGCTGAGCCCTGGTTCTTTCATTCTTTCCTCAGAGGCTGATGTCTGCCAGCACCACAAAACCTTGTTTTTTAAAACTTACGTATCCATTTCTTTTTGTGTCAGTGCACCTTTGTTTTGTGACGTGCCACACTGAACTGCACCTTGTGAACCCTGAGAAGTGTCTCAAACACACATAGTGGGCTTTGAAGTCTGATTGAATCACAATTATCTTCAAATAATGGTGAAGTCCTGAAAAACACCAACTGCACCAGTGATGCATAAACTGTCTGAGAGCAGAAAACAATGTCATACATACATAGTATGGGGAGAGGAGCTGGAACTGTGTGAGGAGTGAAGGTGCCGTGGAAAACATGCTTAAAAGAAAGGTGCTGACCCAAGGATAAGGATGTTCTCAACAGGTTGGTGTCATTTTGAAATGAATTCCACAGGTAGGCTGAATAATGTGATTTTCCTCTCTATATCTTTAGTGGTTCCCCTTAAAACATCTGTCAGGAGCAGGGATTTTAACGTGGTCAGGCAGGCTCGTGAGCACCCGCTGAGACAGTTCAAACCCAGACAACAATTCCAGTTTGTGTAGAAAAAGGGGATTTTGCTTTGGAGGACTAGATTACAAATTGTTCTACTGTACCTGAGCCATGTAGTTGTATGTGAACCTAGGATTTAGCTGTCAAACTCCAAAAAATCTGAACCTATGTTATTACATACATTTTTTTCTATAAACGTTGTAGTAGAGTATATAAAAAGATGTAAGCATCAATAGATTAACGTAACTCCCCATTCTACTGCCAATAAAAATGAAGCAATACAGAAAGAACTTCACTATTTCAGCAACAACAAGACCATAAAAATTCATGAGCCATTCAAAGCTGCTAGTTAAGCTGTGTGAGAATTTCTGAATATGCTTTATGTAGGACTAGACTGAAAATAACTCATGAAAATTTATTTTCAGTGGCTTTTTAATCTTCTCTAAGTTCAGCAAGAGTTATGATTTGCAGCCTATTATTATTTGGCCCTAGATTTGCACAGACAGCTCTCATAGAAGTACACTGATAGTTATTACAAACTTTGAATCAGTAACTGGGAATGAATGTAGAAAAAGCCAAACCAGCAGGGAGCTGCATTCCCTCTTTGCTAGTTGTGCACAGTTGCTTTACATTTCAAGGACTAGAACTATTCTGGTGACTATTTATAGAATTCCTGCTTTCTAACTAAAGAAAGTAAATCGCTAAACTCTTCACAGATACATAAATAATGTAATTTAACAATCTGTGAACTAGTCTGGAGAAGTGCTTCACTTTGTGCAATTGAATAAAGTCATACTTAACCCAACACGTGCAAAGAGATAGAGTTTACTGGGTTTTATGGATTACTGCTATTAGAATACGGAAATTTATTTATTTTAAATCTTGAAGGGCACATAAAATTGTATTTTTAAT
>NW_010126552.1:0-246 GCF_000699245.1 Pterocles gutturalis
GGTATCCACACTGTCAGGCGCTGCTCAGACGACTTCTTCCTCTCTGCAGGGACTGGCTATTCCCTGCTGGAGGCAGCTGCCTGGGGGTCCCGCTTGAATTCCCTCCTCGACCAGTTCCCCTTCACCAGCTCCCTCAGGTAGGCATGCCCAGGCAGCACCATTTACACAGCCACAGCCCCTTCCCACAGCAGGGCTGGCCCTGCCCTCAGCCTCACTGGCCACACCTGGGGCTGCCCCCGGTCCGCG
>NW_010126552.1:431-1884 GCF_000699245.1 Pterocles gutturalis
CAGCAGGCCTGGCCCTGCCCTCAGCCTCATTGGCCACACCTGGGGCTGTCTCAGCTCCTGTCCCAGCCAGAGCCCATCAGGAACAGGGGCCATTGCCAAGGCCCTGTGGCACATCACCCCCTCCCCTCCACCTGTCCACACTCTTCCGGAGGACCACCGGTCCACAGAGTGCGAGTTCTGGAGGTTGTGGATGTGTGTGACCTTGTTCTTTTTCAGGCCTTTACCAACACCAATAGAATAAAAAAACCCTCCCTGCTCCCACCCACAACCCTAATTACCAGTTAATTATTGTAATTAATTATGCTAATTAGGACAAAAAATTTTTCAGCAACCACTAAAAAAACAAAAACCCACTTTAAAAAAAAAGTGACAAGATCTACAACACACAGAAAGAAAAGGACACAAACAATAAACCAAGAAAAATCACACAATCACAAAAAAAACCACCAAGAAATGATAAAAAAACCAGAAGAAAACTCTGCAATCACAACTCTCAACTCTATCCTAAAACCACACCTACTACACGGAAATTACTCCAACAAACACCCCTCAAAAACTCTGTCACCAAAAACGAAAATCACTACTACCAGAAGCACTCCCAGAACACCGAAAACGCCCCCGTACGGGCACCACCGTGACCAGAACTCCTCCGAGAGCACCATAATTGCATACGTACAGGCACTGTCATGACAGTAAATCCTCTGAGGGGACAGGAGGACTGGAAGTTCGGGTATACAAGCAGCGCCATGATGGCAACTCCTCCTAGGGGACTGGAAGTGCCTCATTACAGCATCACCAGAACCCGAAGTCCTCCAAAATGCTGTTACAGCTGAGGGTCACAGTCAGGGTCAAGACTCATGGTCACAGACCAAGGACCAAAAGCCAACACTCAGGGGTGAAAGTTAATGACTCAGAGGTCAAAAGGTCAAGCATTGAAAGATCAGGAGATCAGCAGTCAAACATCAGAAGTTCAAGTGATCAGGGGTCAAGGGTCACTGGGTCCATGGGCAAAAGGTCGGGGGGGGTCAAACCAAAGACAGAAATTACTTTGAGCCCAATTACCTACAAAGCCCCTCCGGGAATTACAGACACTATTGGACAAGGGAATAACCACGATGGTGTGACACACCGACTCAAAGATCTCAAATGGACACCGTACGACTAGAGAAATGGGTCCTAAAAACACAAGAGATAAACAAGAACCAGAGAACGCAAGTGCCTCGAGGGATATGACAGCGACCTCAAGGGAGACTTAAGGAGAAATATAAGAGTGGGATAACAAAAAACTTGGGTGCCCAAAACTGCAGTAAAAGAGACTGTTATGAGCACAAATAATAGACTTTCTCTTCTCCAAGAAATTCCAGGGAAGACAGTGACATGAGCCTGTACTGGAAATAAGTTCCCAGCTAATGCCTCTGAGTAAAAACAACTGTGACCTCTGGATGGACAGTGA